>NW_026043917.1:550000-692708 GCF_937001465.1 Orcinus orca | reverse complement strand
ATCCTTCCCCGAAGCCTGACCCTCAGCCGTCCCCTAATCCTAACCCGTACGCTGACACTCACCCGCGCCCTCACACGTACGCTCCCCCTAAAGCGTTGTCGTACCCTCACCTGGACCCTAAACCGTCCCCGTCCCCTAACCCTAACCCTAGCCCGAACCCTAACCCTAACCCTTCCCCGAAGCCTGACCCTCACCCGTCCCCTAATCCTAACCCGTACGCTGACACTCACCCACGCCCTCACACGTACGCTCCCCCTAAAGCGTTGTCGTACCCTCACCTGGACCCTAAACCGTCCCCGTCCCCTAACCCTAACCCTAGCCCGAACCCTAACCCTAACCCTTCCCCGAAGCCTGACCCTCAGCCGTCCCCTAATCCTAACCCGTACGCTGACACTCACCCGCGCCCTCACACGTACGCTCCCCCTAAAGCGTTGTCGTACCCTCACCTGGACCCTAAACCGTCCCCGTCCCCTACCCCTAACCCTAGCCCGAACCCTAACCCTAACCCTTCCCCGAAGCCTGACCCTCACCCGTCCCCTAATCCTAACCCGTACGCTGACACTCACCCGCTCCCTCACACGTACGCTCCCCCTAAAGCGTTGTCGTACCCTCACCTGGACCCTAAACCGTCCCCGTCCCCTAACCCTAACCCTAGCCCGAATCCTAACCCTAAACCTTCCCCGAAGCCTGACCCTCACCCGTCCCCTAATCCTAACCCGTACACTGACACTCACCCGCGCCCTCACACGTACGCTCCCCCTAAAGCGTTGTCGTACCCTCACCTGGACCCTAAAGCGTCCCTGTCCCCTAACCCTAACCCTAGCCCGAACCCTAACCCTAACCCTTCCCCGAAGCCTGACCCTCACCCGTCCCCTAATCCTAACCCGTACGCTGACACTCACCCGCGCCCTCACACGTAGGCTCCCCCTAAAGCGTTGTCGTACCCTCACCTGGACCCTAAACCGTCCCCGTCCCCTAACCCTAACCCTAGCCCGAACCCTAACCCTAACCCTTCCCCGAAGCCTGACCCTCACCCGTCCCCTAATCCTAACCCGTACGCTGACACTCACCTGCGCCCTCACATGTAGGCTCCCCCTAAAGCGTTGTCTTACCCTCACCTGGACCCTAAACTGTCCCCGTCCCCTAACCCTAACCCTAGCCCGAACCCTAACCCTAACCCTTCCCCGAAGCCTGACCCTCACCCGTCCCCTAATCCTAACCCGTAGGCTGACACTCACCCACGCCCTCACACCAACGCTCCCCCTAAAGCGTTGTCGTACCCTCACCTGGACGCTAAACCGTCCCCGTCCCCTAACCCTAACCCTAGCCCGAACCCTAACCCTAACCCTTCCCCGAAGCCTGACCCTCACCCGTCCCCTAATCCTAACCCATACGCTGACACTCACCCGCGCCCTCACACGTAGGCTCCCCCTAAAGCGTTGTCGTACCCTCACCTGGACCCTAAACCGTCCCCGTCCCCTAACCCTAACCCTAGCCCGAACCCTAACCCTAACCCTTCCCCGAAGCCTGACCCTCAGCCGTCCCCTAATCCTAACCCGTACGCTGACACTCACCCGCGCCCTCACACGTACGCTCCTCCTAAAGCGTTGTCGTACCCTCACCTGGATCCTAAGCCGTCCCCGTCCCCTAACCCTAACCCTAGCCCGAACCCTAACCCTAACCCTTCCCCGAAGCCTGACCCTCAGCCGTCCCCTAATCCTAACCCGTACGCTGACACTCACCCGCGCCCTCACACGTACGCTCCCCCTAAAGCGTTGTCGTACCCTCACCTGGACCCTAAACCGTCCCCGTCCCCTAACCCTAACCCTAGCCCGAACCCTAACCCTAACCCTTCCCCGAAGCCTGACCCTCACCCGTCCCCTAATCCTAACCCGTACGCTGACACTCACCCGCGCCCTCACACGTACGCTCCCCCTAAAGCGTTGTCGTACCCTCACCTGGACCCTAAACCGTCCCCGTCCCCTAACCCTAACCCTAGCCCGAACCCTAACCCTAACCCTTCCCCGAAGCCTGACCCTCAGCCGTCCCCTAATCCTAACCCGTACGCTGACACTCACCCGCGCCCTCACACGTACGCTCCCCCTAAAGCGTTGTCGTACCCTCACCTGGACCCTAAACCGTCCCCGTCCCCTAACCCTAACCCTAGCCCGAACCCTAACCCTAACCCTTCCCCGAAGCCTGACCCTCACCCGTCCCCTAATCCTAACTCGTATGCTGACACTCTCCCACGCCCTCACACGTACTCTCCCCCTAAAGTGTTGTCGTACCCTCACCTGGACCCTAAACTGTCCCCGTCCCCTAACCCTAACCCTAGCCCGAACCCTAACCCTAACACTTCCCCGAAGCCTGACCCTCACCCGTCCCCTAATCCTAACCCGTACGCTGACACTCACCCGCGCCCTCACACATACGCTCCCCCTAAAGCGTTGTCGTACCCTCACCTGGACCCTAAACCGTCCCCGTCCCCTAACACTAACCCTAGCCCGAAACCTAACCCTAACCCTTCCCCGAAGCCTGACCCTCACCCGTCCCCTAATCCTAACCCGTACGCTGACACTCACCCGCGCCCTCACATGTACGCTCCCCCTAAAGCGTTGTCGTACCCTCACCTGGACCCTAAACCGTCCCCGTCCCCTAACCCTAACCCTAGCCCGAACCCTAACCCTAACCCTTCCCCGAAGCCTGACCCTCACCCGTCCCCTAATCCTAACCCGTACGCTGACACTCACCCGCGCCCTCACACGTACGCTCCCCCTAAAGCGTTGTCGTACCCTCACCTGGACCCTAAACCGTCCCCGTCCCCTAACCCTAACCCTAGCCCGAACCCTAACCCTAACCCTTCCCCAAAGCCTGACCCTCAGCCGTCCCCTAATCCTAACCCGTACGCTGACACTCACCCGCGCCCTCACACGTACGCTCCCCTAAAGCGTTGTCGTACCCTCACCTGGACCCTAAACCGTCCCCGTCCCCTAACCCTAACCCTAGCCCGAACCCTAACCCTAACCCTTCCCCGAAGCCTGACCCTCACCCGTCCCCTAATCCTAACCCGTACGCTGACACTCACCCGCGCCCTCACACGTAGGCTCCCCCTAAAGAGTTGTCGTACCCTCACCTGGACCCTAAACCGTCCCCGTCCCCTAACCCTAACCCTAGCCCGAACCCTAACCCTAACACTTCCCCGAAGCCTGACCCTCACCCATCCCCTAATCCTAACCCGTACGCTGACACTCACCCGCGCCCTCACACGTACGCTCCCCCTAAAGCGTTGTCGTACCCTCACCTGGACCCTAAACCGTCCCCGTCCCCTAACCCTAACCCTAGCCCGAAACCTAACCCTAACCCTTCCCCGAAGCCTGACCCTCACCCGTCCCCTAATCCTAACCCGTACGCTGACACTCACCCGCGCCCTCACAAGTACGCTCCCCCTAAAGCGTTGTCGTACCCTCACCTGGACCCTAAACCGTCCCCGTCCCCTAACCCTAACCCTAGCCCGAACCCTAACCCTAATCCTTCCCCGAAGCCTGACCCTCACCCGTCCCCTAATCCTAACCCGTACGCTGACACTCACCCGCGCCCTCACACGTACGCTCCCCCTAAAGCGTTGTCGTACCCTCACCTGGACCCTAAACCGTCCCCGTCCCCTAACCCTAACCCTAGCCCGAACCCTAACCCTAACCCTTCCCCAAAGCCTGACCCTCAGCCGTCCCCTAATCCTAACCCGTACGCTGACACTCACCCGCGCCCTCACACGTACGCTCCCCTAAAGCGTTGTCGTACCCTCACCTGGACCCTAAACTGTCCCCCGTCCCCTAACCCTAACCCTAGCCCGAACCCTAACCCTAACCCTTCCCCGAAGCCTGACCCTCACCCGTCCCCTAATCCTAACCCGTACGCTGACACTCACCCGCGCCCTCACACGTAGGCTCCCCCTAAAGAGTGGTCGTACCCTCACCTGGACCCTAAACCGTCCCCGTCCCCTAACCCTAACCCTAGCCCGAACCCTAACCCTAACACTTCCCCGAAGCCTGACCCTCACCCATCCCCTAATCCTAACCCGTACGCTGACACTCACCCGCGCCCTCACACGTACGCTCCCCCTAAAGCGTTGTCGTACCCTCACCTGGACCCTAAACCGTCCCCGTCCCCTAACCCTAACCCTAGCCCGAAACCTAACCCTAACCCTTCCCGAAGCCTGACCCTCACCCGTCCCCTAATCCTAACCCGTACGCTGACACTCACCCGCGCCCTCACACGTACGCTCCCCCTAAAGCGTTGTCGTACCCTCACCTGGACCCTAAACCGTCCCCGTCCCCTAACCCTAACCCTAGCCCGAATCCTAACCCTAAACCTTCCCCGAAGCCTGACACTCACCCGTCCCCTAATCCTAACCCGTACGCTAACACTCACCCGCGCCCTCACACGTACGCTCCCCCTAAAGTGTTGTCGTACCCTCACCTGGACCCTAAAGCGTCCCTTTCCCCTAACCCTAACCCTAGCCCGAACCCTAACCCTAACCCTTCCCCGAAGCCTGACCCTCACCCGTCCCCTAATCCTAACCCGTACGCTGACACTCACCCACGCCCTCACACCAACGCTCCCCCTAAAGCGTTGTCGTACCCTCACCTGGACGCTAAACCGTCCCCGTCCCCTAACCCTAACCCTAGCCCGAACCCTAAACCTAACCCTTCCCCGAAGCCTGACCCTCAGCCGTCCCCTAATCCTAACCCGTACGCTGACACTCACCCGCGCCCTCACACGTACGCTCCTCCTAAAGCGTTGTCGTACCCTCACCTGGATCCTAAGCCGTCCCCGTCCCCTAACCCTAACCCTAGCCCGAACCCTAACCCTAATCCTTCCCCGAAGCCTGACCCTCAGCCGTCCCCTAATCCTAACCCGTACGCTGACACTCACCCGCGCCCTCACACGTACGCTCCCCCTAAAGCGTTGTCGTACCCTCACCTGGACCCTAAACCGTCCCCGTCCCCTAACCCTAACCCTAGCCCGAACCCTAACCCTAACCCTTCCCCGAAGCCTGACCCTCACCCGTCCCCTAATCCTAACCCGTACGCTGACACTCACCCGCGCCCTCACACGTACGCTCCCCCTAAAGCGTTGTCGTACCCTCACCTGGACCCTAAACCGTCCCCGTCCCCTAACCCTAACCCTAGCCCGAACCCTAACCCTAACCCTTCCCCGAAGCCTGACCCTCAGGCGTCCCCTAATCCTAACCCGTACGCTGACACTCACCCGCGCCCTCACACGTACGCTCCCCCTAAAGCGTTGTCGTACCCTCACCTGGACCCTAAACCGTCCCCGTCCCCTACCCCTAACCCTAGCCCGAACCCTAACCCTAACCCTTCCCCGAAGCCTGACCCTCACCCGTCCCCTAATCCTAACCCGTACGCTGACACTCACCCGCTCCCTCACACGTACGCTCCCCCTAAAGCGTTGTCGTACCCTCACCTGGACCCTAAACCGTCCCCGTCCCCTAACCCTAACCCTAGCCCGAATCCTAACCCTAAACCTTCCCCGAAGCCTGACACTCACCCGTCCCCTAATCCTAACCCGTACGCTAACACTCACCCGCGCCCTCACACGTACGCTCCCCCTAAAGCGTTGTCGTACCCTCACCTGGACCCTAAAGCGTCCCTGTCCCCTAACCCTAACCCTAGCCCGAACCCTAACCCTAACCCTTCCCCGAAGCCTGACCCTCACCCGTCCCCTAATCCTAACCCGTACGCTGACACTCACCCGCGCCCTCACACGTAGGCTCCCCCTAAAGCGTTGTCGTACCCTCACCTGGACCCTAAACCGTCCCCGTCCCCTAACCCTAACCCTAGCCCGAACCCTAACCCTAACCCTTCCCCGAAGCCTGACCCTCACCCGTCCCCTAATCCTAACCCGTACGCTGACACTCACCTGCGCCCTCACATGTAGGCTCCCCCTAAAGCGTTGTCTTACCCTCACCTGGACCCTAAACTGTCCCCGTCCCCTAACCCTAACCCTAGCCCGAACCCTAACCCTAACCCTTCCCCGAAGCCTGACCCTCACCCGTCCCCTAATCCTAACCCGTAGGCTGACACTCACCCACGCCCTCACACCAACGCTCCCCCTAAAGCGTTATCGTACCCTCACCTGGACGCTAAACCGTCCCCGTCCCCTAACCCTAACCCTAGCCCGAACCCTAACCCTAACCCTTCCCCGAAGCCTGACCCTCACCCGTCCCCTAATCCTAACCCATACGCTGACACTCACCCGCGCCCTCACACGTAGGCTCCCCCTAAAGCGTTGTCGTACCCTCACCTGGACCCTAAACCGTCCCCGTCCCCTAACCCTAACCCTAGCCCGAACCCTAACCCTAACCCTTCCCCGAAGCCTGACCCTCAGCCGTCCCCTAATCCTAACCCGTACGCTGACACTCACCCGCGCCCTCACACGTACGCTCCTCCTAAAGCGTTGTCATACCCTCACCTGGATCCTAAGCCGTCCCCGTCCCCTAACCCTAACCCTAGCCCGAACCCTAACCCTAACCCTTCCCCGAAGCCTGACCCTCAGCCGTCCCCTAATCCTAACCCGTACGCTGACACTCACCCGCGCCCTCACACGTACGCTCCCCCTAAAGCGTTGTCGTACCCTCACCTGGACCCTAAACCGTCCCCGTCCCCTAACCCTAACCCTAGCCCGAACCCTAACCCTAACCCTTCCCCGAAGCCTGACCCTCACCCGTCCCCTAATCCTAACCCGTACGCTGACACTCACCCGCGCCCTCACACGTACGCTCCCCCTAAAGCGTTGTCGTACCCTCACCTGGACCCTAAACCGTCCCCGTCCCCTAACCCTAACCCTAGCCCGAACCCTAACCCTAACCCTTCCCCGAAGCCTGACCCTCAGCCGTCCCCTAATCCTAACCCGTACGCTGACACTCACCCACGCCCTCACACGTACGCTCCCCCTAAAGCGTTGTCGTACCCTCACCTGGACCCTAAACCGTCCCCGTCCCCTAACCCTAACCCTAGCCCGAACCCTAACCCTAACCCTTCCCCGAAGCCTGACCCTCACCCGTCCCCTAATCCTAACTCGTATGCTGACACTCTCCCACGCCCTCACACGTACTCTCCCCCTAAAGTGTTGTCGTACCCTCACCTGGACCCTAAACCGTCCCCGTCCCCTAACCCTAACCCTAGCCCGAACCCTAACCCTAACACTTCCCCGAAGCCTGACCCTCACCCGTCCCCTAATCCTAACCCGTACGCTGACACTCACCCGCGCCCTCACACATACGCTCCCCCTAAAGCGTTGTCGTACCCTCACCTGGACCCTAAACCGTCCCCGTCCCCTAACACTAACCCTAGCCCGAAACCTAACCCTAACCCTTCCCCGAAGCCTGACCCTCACCCGTCCCCTAATCCTAACCCGTACGCTGACACTCACCCGCGCCCTCACATGTACGCTCCCCCTAAAGCGTTGTCGTACCCTCACCTGGACCCTAAACCGTCCCCGTCCCCTAACCCTAACCCTAGCCCGAACCCTAACCCTAACCCTTCCCCGAAGCCTGACCCTCACCCGTCCCCTAATCCTAACCCGTACGCTGACACTCACCCGCGCCCTCACACGTACGCTCCCCCTAAAGCGTTGTCGTACCCTCACCTGGACCCTAAACCGTCCCCGTCCCCTAACCCTAACCCTAGCCCGAACCCTAACCCTAACCCTTCCCCAAAGCCTGACCCTCAGCCGTCCCCTAATCCTAACCCGTACGCTGACACTCACCCGCGCCCTCACACGTACGCTCCCCCTAAAGCGTTGTCGTACCCTCACCTGGACCCTAAACCGTCCCCGTCCCCTAACCCTAACCCTAGCCCGAACCCTAACCCTAACCCTTCCCCGAAGCCTGACCCTCACCCGTCCCCTAATCCTAACCCGTACGCTGACACTCACCCGCGCCCTCACACGTAGGCTCCCCCTAAAGAGTTGTCGTACCCTCACCTGGACCCTAAACCGTCCCCGTCCCCTAACCCTAACCCTAGCCCGAACCCTAACCCTAACACTTCCCCGAAGCCTGACCCTCACCCATCCCCTAATCCTAACCCGTACGCTGACACACACCCGCGCCCTCACACGTACGCTCCCCCTAAAGCGTTGTCGTACCCTCACCTGGACCCTAAACCGTCCCCGTCCCCTAACCCTAACCCTAGCCCGAAACCTAACCCTAACCCTTCCCCGAAGCCTGACCCTCACCCGTCCCCTAATCCTAACCCGTACGCTGACACTCACCCGCGCCCTCACAAGTACGCTCCCCCTAAAGCGTTGTCGTACCCTCACCTGGACCCTAAACCGTCCCCGTCCCCTAACCCTAACCCTAGCCCGAACCCTAACCCTAATCCTTCCCCGAAGCCTGACCCTCACCCGTCCCCTAATCCTAACCCGTACGCTGACACTCACCCGCGCCCTCACACGTACGCTCCCCCTAAAGCGTTGTCGTACCCTCACCTGGACCCTAAACCGTCCCCGTCCCCTAACCCTAACCCTAGCCCGAACCCTAACCCTAACCCTTCCCCAAAGCCTGACCCTCAGCCGTCCCCTAATCCTAACCCGTACGCTGACACTCACCCGCGCCCTCACACGTACGCTCCCCGTAAAGCGTTGTCGTACCCTCACCTGGACCCTAAACTGTCCCCGTCCCCTAACCCTAACCCTAGCCCAAACCCTAACCCTAACCCTTCCCCGAAGCCTGACCCTCACCCGTCCCCTAATCCTAACCCGTACGCTGACACTCACCCGCGCCCTCACACGTAGGCTCCCCCTAAAGAGTTGTCGTACCCTCACCTGGACCCTAAACCGTCCCCGTCCCCTAACCCTAACCCTAGCCCGAACCCTAACCCTAACACTTCCCCGAAGCCTGACCCTCACCCATCCCCTAATCCTAACCCGTACGCTGACACTCACCCGCGCCCTCACACGTACGCTCCCCCTAAAGCGTTGTCGTACCCTCACCTGGACCCTAAACCGTCCCCGTCCCCTAACCCTAACCCTAGCCCGAAACCTAACCCTAACCCTTCCCCGAAGCCTGACCCTCACCCGTCCCCTAATCCTAACCCGTACGCTGACACTCACCCGCGCCCTCACAAGTACGCTCCCCCTAAAGCGTTGTCGTACCCTCACCTGGACCCTAAACCGTCCCCGTCCCCTAACCCTAACCCTAGCCCGAACCCTAACCCTAACCCTTCCCCGAAGCCTGACCGTCAGCCGTCCCCTAACCCTAACCCGTACGCTGACACTCACCCGCGCCCTCACACGTACGCTCCCCCTAAAGCGTTGTCGTACCCTCACCTGGACCCTAAACCGTCCCCGTCCCCTAACCCTAACCCTAGCCCGAACCCTAACCCTAATCCTTCCCCGAAGCCTGACCCTCACCCGTCCCCTAATCCTAACCCGTACGCTGACACTCACCCGCGCCCTCACACGTACGCTCCCCCTAAAGCGTTGTCGTACCCTCACCTGGACCCTAAACCGTCCCTGTCCCCTAACCCTAACCCTAGCCCGAACCCTAACCCTAACCCTTCCCCGAAGCCTGACCGTCAGCCGTCCCCTAACCCTAACCCGTACGCTGACACTCACCCGCGCCTTCACACGTACGCTCCCCCTAAAGCGTTGTCGTACCCTCACCTGGACCCTAAACCGTCCCCGTCCCCTAACCCTAACCCTAGCCCGAACCCTAACCCTAAACCTTCCCCGAAGCCTGACCCTCACCCGTCCCCTAATCCTAACCCGTACGCTGACACTCACCCGCGCCCTCACACGTAGGCTCCCCCTAAAGCGTTGTCGTACCCTCACCTGGACCCTAAACCGTCCCCGTCCCCTAACCCTAACCCTAGCCCGAACCCTAACCCTAACCCTTCCCCGAAGCCTGACCCTCACCCGTCCCCTAATCCTAACCCGTACGCTGACACTCACCCGCGCCCTCACACGTACGCTCCCCCTAAAGCGTTGTCGTACCCTCACCTGGACCCTAAACCGTCCCCGTCCCCTAACCCTAACCCTAGCCCGAACCCTAACCCTAACCCTTCCCCGAAGCCTGACCCTCACCCGTCCCCTAATCCTAACCCGTACGCTGACACTCACCCGTGCCCTCACACGTACGCTCCCCCTAAAGCGTTGTCGTACCCTCACCTGGACCCTAAACCGTCCCCGTCCCCTAACCCTAACCCTAGCCCGAACCCTAACCCTAACCCTTCCCCGAAGCCTGACCCTCACCCGTCCCCTAATCCTAACCCGTACGCTGACACTCACCCGCGCCCTCACACGTACGCTCCCCCTAAAGCGTTGTCGTACCCTCACCTGGACCCTAAACCGTCCCCGTCCCCTAACCCTAACCCTAGCCCGAACCCTAACCCTAACCCTTCCCCGAAGCCTGACCCTCACCCGTCCCCTAATCCTAACCCGTACGCTGACACTCACCCGCGCCCTCACACGTACGCTCCCCCTAAAGCGTTGTCGTACCCTCACCTGGACCCTAAACCGTCCCCGTCCCCTAACCCTAACCCTAGCCCGAACCCTAACCCTAACCCTTCCCCGAAGCCTGACCCTCACCCGTCCCCTAATCCTAACCCGTACGCTGACACTCACCAGCGCCCTCACACGTACGCTCCCCCTAAAGCGTTGTCGTACCCTCACCTGGACCCTAAACCGTCCCCGTCCCCTAACCCTAACCCTAGCCCGAACCCTAACCCTAACCCTTCCCCGAAGCCTGACCCTCACCCGTCCCCTAATCCTAACCCGTACGCTGACACTCACCCGCGCCCTCACACGTACGCTCCCCCTAAAGCGTTGTCGTACCCTCACCTGGACCCTAAACCGTCCCCGTCCCCTAACCCTAACCCTAGCCCGAACCCTAACCCTAACCCTTCCCCGAAGCCTGACCCTCACCCGTCCCCTAATCCTAACCCGTACGCTGACACTCACCCGCGCCCTCACACGTACGCTCCCCCTAAAGCGTTGTCGTACCCTCACCTGGACCCTAAACCGTCCCCGTCCCCTAACCCTAACCCTAGCCCGAATCCTAACCCTAAACCTTCCCCGAAGCCTGACACTCACCCGTCCCCTAATCCTAACCCGTACGCTAACACTCACCCGCGCCCTCACACGTACGCTCCCCCTAAAGTGTTGTCGTACCCTCACCTGGACCCTAAAGCGTCCCTTTCCCCTAACCCTAACCCTAGCCCGAACCCTAACCCTAACCCTTCCCCGAAGCCTGACCCTCACCCGTCCCCTAATCCTAACCCGTACGCTGACACTCACCCGCGCCCTCACACGTAGGCTCCCCCTAAAGCGTTGTCGTACCCTCACCTGGACCCTAAACCGTCCCCGTCCCCTAACCCTAACCCTAGCCCGAACCCTAACCCTAACCCTTCCCCGAAGCCTGACCCTCACCCGTCCCCTAATCCTAACCCGTACGCTGACACTCACCTTCGCCCTCACACGTAGGCTCCCCCTAAAGCGTTGTCTTACCCTCACCTGGACCCTAAACCGTCCCCGTCCCCTAACCCTAACCCTAGCCCGAACCCTAACCCTAATCCTTCCCCGAAGCCTGACCCTCACCCGTCCCCTAATCCTAACCCGTACGCTGACACTCACCCGCGCCCTCACACGTACGCTCCCCCTAAAGTGTTGTCGTACCCTCACCTGGACCCTAAACCGTCCCCGTCCCCTAACCCTAACCCTAGCCCGAACCCTAACCCTAACCCTTCCCCGAAGCCTGACCGTCAGCCGTCCCCTAACCCTAACCCGTACGCTGACACTCACCCGCGCCTTCACACGTACGCTCCCCCTAAAGCGTTGTCGTACCCTCACCTGGACCCTAAACCGTCCCCGTCCCCTAACCCTAACCCTAGCCCGAACCCTAACCCTAAACCTTCCCCGAAGCCTGACCCTCACCCGTCCCCTAATCCTAACCCGTACGCTGACACTCACCCGCGCCCTCACACGTAGGCTCCCCCTAAAGCGTTGTCGTACCCTCACCTGGACCCTAAACCGTCCCCGTCCCCTAACCCTAACCCTAGCCCGAACCCTAACCCTAACCCTTCCCCGAAGCCTGACCCTCACCCGTCCCCTAATCCTAACCCGTACGCTGACACTCACCCGCGCCCTCACACGTACGCTCCCCCTAAAGCGTTGTCGTACCCTCACCTGGACCCTAAACCGTCCCCGTCCCCTAACCCTAACCCTAGCCCGAATCCTAACCCTAAACCTTCCCCGAAGCCTGACACTCACCCGTCCCCTAATCCTAACCCGTACGCTAACACTCACCCGCGCCCTCACACGTACGCTCCCCCTAAAGTGTTGTCGTACCCTCACCTGGACCCTAAAGCGTCCCTGTCCCCTAACCCTAACCCTAGCCCGAACCCTAACCCTAACCCTTCCCCGAAGCCTGACCCTCACCCGTCCCCTAATCCTAACCCGTACGCTGACACTCACCCGCGCCCTCACACGTAGGCTCCCCCTAAAGCGTTGTCGTACCCTCACCTGGACCCTAAACCGTCCCCGTCCCCTAACCCTAACCCTAGCCCAAACCCTAACCCTAACCCTTCCCCGAAGCCTGACCCTCACCCGTCCCCTAATCCTAACCCGTACGCTGACACTCACCTGCGCCCTCACACGTAGGCTCCCCCTAAAGCGTTGTCTTACCCTCACCTGGACCCTAAACCGTCCCCGTCCCCTAACCCTAACCCTAGCCCGAACCCTAACCCTAATCCTTCCCCGAAGCCTGACCCTCACCCGTCCCCTAATCCTAACCCATACGCTGACACTCACCCGCGCCCTCACACGTACGCTCCCCCTAAAGCGTTGTCGTACCCTCACCTGGACCCTAAACCGTCCCCGTCCCCTAACCCTAACCCTAGCCCGAACCCTAACCCTAACCCTTCCCCGAAGCCTGACCGTCAGCCGTCCCCTAACCCTAACCCGTACGCTGACACTCACCCGCGCCTTCACACGTACGCTCCCCCTAAAGCGTTGTCGTACCCTCACCTGGACCCTAAACCGTCCCCGTCCCCTAACCCTAACCCTAGCCCGAACCCTAACCCTAAACCTTCCCCGAAGCCTGACCCTCACCCGTCCCCTAATCCTAACCCGTACGCTGACACTCACCCGCGCCCTCACACGTAGGCTCCCCCTAAAGCGTTGTCGTACCCTCACCTGGACCCTAAACCGTCCCCGTCCCCTAACCCTAACCCTAGCCCGAACCCTAACCCTAACCCTTCCCCGAAGCCTGACCCTCACCCGTCCCCTAATCCTAACCCGTACGCTGACACTCACCCGCGCCCTCACACGTACGCTCCCCCTAAAGCGTTGTCGTACCCTCACCTGGACCCTAAACCGTCCCCGTCCCCTAACCCTAACCCTAGCCCGAACCCTAACCCTAACCCTTCCCCGAAGCCTGACCCTCACCCGTCCCCTAATCCTAACCCGTACGCTGACACTCACCCGCGCCCTCACACGTACGCTCCCCCTAAAGCGTTGTCGTACCCTCACCTGGACCCTAAACCGTCCCCGTCCCCTAACCCTAACCCTAGCCCGAACCCTAACCCTAACCCTTCCCCGAAGCCTGACCCTCACCCGTCCCCTAATCCTAACCCGTACGCTGACACTCACCAGCGCCCTCACACGTACGCTCCCCCTAAAGCGTTGTCGTACCCTCACCTGGACCCTAAACCGTCCCCGTCCCCTAACCCTAACCCTAGCCCGAACCCTAACCCTAACCCTTCCCCGAAGCCTGACCCTCACCCGTCCCCTAATCCTAACCCGTACGCTGACACTCACCCGCGCCCTCACACGTACGCTCCCCCTAAAGCGTTGTCGTACCCTCACCTGGACCCTAAACCGTCCCCGTCCCCTAAGCCTAACCCTAGCCCGAACCCTAACCCTAACACTTCCCCGAAGCCTGACCCTCACCCGTCCCCTAATCCTAACCCGTACGCTGACACTCACCCGCGCCCTCACACGTACGCTCCCCCTAAAGCGTTGTCTTACCCTCACCTGGACCCTAAACCGTCCCCGTCCCCTAACCCTAACCCTAGCCCGAACCCTAACCCTAACCCTTCCCCGAAGTCTGACCCTCACCCGTCCCCTAATCCTAACCCGTACGCTGACAGTCACCCGCGCCCTCACACGTAGGCTCCCCCTGAAGCGTTGTCGTACCCTCACCTGGACCCTAAACCGTCCCCGTCCCCTAACCCTAACCCTAGCCCGAACCCTAACCCTTACCCTTCCCCGAAGCCTGACCCTCAGCCGTCCCCTAATCCTAACCCGTACGCTGACACTCACCCGCGCCCTCACACGTACGCTCCCCCTAAAGCGTTGTCATACCCTCACCTGGACCCTAAACCGTCCCCGTCCCCTAACCCTAACCCTAACCCGAACCCTAACCCTAACCCTTCCCCGAAGCCTGACACTAACCCGTCCCCTAATCCTAACCCGTACGCTGACACTCACCCGCGCCCTCACACGTACGCTCCCCCTAAAGCGTTGTCGTACCCTCACCTGGACCCTAAACCGTCCCCGTCCCCTAACCCTAACCCTAGCCCGAACCCTAACCCTAACCCTTCCCCGAAGCCTGACCCTCAGCCGTCCCCTAATCCTAACCCGTACGCTGACACTCACCCGCGCCCTCACACGTACGCTCCCCCTAAAGCGTTGTCGTACCCTCACCTGGACCCTAAACCGTCCCCGTCCCCTACCCCTAACCCTAGCCCGAACCCTAACCCTAACCCTTCCCCGAAGCCTGACCCTCACCCGTCCCCTAATCCTAACCCGTACGCTGACACTCACCCGCGCCCTCACACGTACGCTCCCCCTAAAGCGTTGTCGTACCCTCACCTGGACCCTAAACCGTCCCCGTCCCCTAACCCTAACCCTAGCCTGAATCCTAACCCTAAACCTTCCCCGAAGCCTGACACTCACCCGTCCCCTAATCCTAACCCGTACGCTAACACTCACCCGCGCCCTCACACGTACGCTCCCCCTAAAGCGTTGTCGTACCCTCACCTGGACCCTAAAGCGTCCCTGTCCCCTAACCCTAACCCTAGCCCGAACCCTAACCCTAACCCTTCCCCGAAGCCTGACCCTCACCCGTCCCCTTATCCTAACCCGTACGCTGACACTCACCCGCGCCCTCACACGTAGGCTCCCCCTAAAGCGTTGTCGTACCCTCACCTGGACCCTAAACCGTCCCCGTCCCCTAACCCTAACCCTAGCCCGAACCCTAACCCTAACCCTTCCCCGAAGCCTGACCCTCACCCGTCCCCTAATCCTAACCCGTACGCTGACACTCACCTGCGCCCTCACACGTAGGCTCCCCCTAAAGCGTTGTCTTACCCTCACCTGGACCCTAAACCGTCCCCGTCCCCTAACCCTAACCCTAGCCCGAACCCTAACCCTAACCCTTCCCCGAAGCCTGACCCTCACCCGTCCCCTAATCCTAACCCGTACGCTGACACTCACCCGCGCCCTCACACGTACGCTCCCCCTAAAGCGTTGTCGTACCCTCACCTGGACCCTAAACCGTCCCCGTCCCCTAACCCTAACCCTAGCCCGAACCCTAACCCTAACCCTTCCCCGAAGCCTGACCCTCAGCCGTCCCCTAATCCTAACCCGTACGCTGACACTCACCCGCGCCCTCACACGTACGCTCCCCCTAAAGCGTTGTCGTACCCTCACCTGGACCCTAAACCGTCCCCGTCCCCTAACCCTAACCCTAGCCCGAACCCTAACCCTAACCATTCCCCGAAGCCTGACCCTCACCCGTCCCCTAATCCTAACCCGTACGCTGACACTCACCAGCGCCCTCACACGTACGCTCCCCCTAAAGCGTTGTCGTACCCTCACCTGGACCCTAAACCGTCCCCGTCCCCTAACCCTAACCCTAGCCCGAACCCTAACCCTAACCCTTCCCCGAAGCCTGACCCTCACCCGTCCCCTAATCCTAACCCGTACGCTGACACTCACCCGCGCCCTCACACGTACGCTCCCCCTAAAGCGTTGTCGTACCCTCACCTGGACCCTAAACCGTCCCCGTCCCCTAACCCTAACCCTAGCCCGAATCCTAACCCTAAACCTTCCCCGAAGCCTGACACTCACCCGTCCCCTAATCCTAACCCGTACGCTAACACTCACCCGCGCCCTCACACGTACGCTCCCCCTAAAGTGTTGTCGTACCCTCACCTGGACCCTAAAGCGTCCCTGTCCCCTAACCCTAACCCTAGCCCGAACCCTAACCCTAACCCTTCCCCGAAGCCTGACCCTCACCCGTCCCCTAATCCTAACCCGTACGCTGACACTCACCCGCGCCCTCACACGTAGGCTCCCCCTAAAGCGTTGTCGTACCCTCACCTGGACCCTAAACCGTCCCCGTCCCCTAACCCTAACCCTAGCCCGAACCCTAACCCTAACCCTTCCCCGAAGCCTGACCCTCACCCGTCCCCTAATCCTAAACCGTACGCTGACACTCACCTGCGCCCTCACACGTAGGCTCCCCCTAAAGCGTTGTCTTACCCTCACCTGGACCCTAAACCGTCCCCGTCCCCTAACCCTAACCCAAGCCCGAACCCTAACCCTAACCCTTCCCCGAAGCCTGACCCTCACCCGTCCCCTAATCCTAACCCGTACGCTGACACTCACCCACGCCCTCACACCAACGCTCCCCCTAAAGCGTTGTCGTACCCTCACCTGGACGCTAAACCGTCCCCGTCCCCTAACCCTAACCCTAGCCCGAACCCTAACCCTAACCCTTCCCCGAAGCCTGACCCTCACCCGTCCCCTAATCCTAACCCGTACGCTGACACTCACCCGCGCCCTCACACGTACGCTCCCCCTAAAGCGTTGTCGTACCCTCACCTGGACCCTAAACCGTCCCCGTCCCCTAAGCCTAACCCTAGCCCGAACCCTAACCCTAACACTTCCCCGAAGCCTGACCCTCACCCGTCCCCTAATCCTAACCCGTACGCTGACACTCACCCGCGCCCTCACACGTACGCTCCCCCTAAAGCGTTGTCGTACCCTCACCTGGACCCTAAACCGTCCCCGTCCCCTAACCCTAACCCTAGCCCGAACCCTAACCCTAACCCTTCCCCGAAGCCTGACACTCACCCGTCCCCTAATCCTAACCCATACGCTGACACTCACCCGCGCCCTCACACGTAGGCTCCCCCTAAAGCGTTGTCGTACCCTCACCTGGACCCTAAACCGTCCCCGTCCCCTAACCCTAACCCTAGCCCGAACCCTAACCCTAACCCTTCCCCGAAGCCTGACCCTCACCCGTCCCCTAATCCTAACCCGTACGCTGACACTCACCCGCGCCCTCACACGTATGCTCCCCCTAAAGCGTTGTCGTACCCTCACCTGGACCCTAAACCGTCCCCGTCCCCTAAGCCTAACCCTAGCCCGAAACCTAACCCTAACCCTTCCCCGAAGCCTGAACCTCACCCGTCCCCTAATCCTAACCCGTACGCTGACACTCACCCGCGCCCTCACACGTACGCTCCCCCTAAAGCGTTGTCGTACCCTCACCTTGACCCTAAACCATCCCCGTCCCCTAACCCTAACCCTAGCCCGAACCCTAACCCTAACCCTTCCCCGAAGCCTGACCCTCACCCGTCCCCTAATCCTAACCCGTACGCTGACACTCATCCGCGCCCTCACACGTACGCTCCCCCTAAAGCGTTGTCTTACCCTCACCTGGACCCTAAACCGTCCCCGTCCCCTAACCCTAACCCTAGCCCGAACCCTAACCCTAACCCTTCCCCGAAGTCTGACCCTCACCCGTCCCCTAATCCTAACCCGTACGCTGACAGTCACCCGCGCCCTCACACGTAGGCTCCCCCTGAAGCGTTGTCTTACCCTCACCTGGACCCTAAACCGTCCCCGTCCCCTAACCCTAACCCTAGCCCGAACCCTAACCCTTACCCTTCCCCGAAGCCTGACCCTCAGCCGTCCCCTAATCCTAACCCGTACGCTGACACTCACCCGCGCCCTCACACGTACGCTCCCCCTAAAGCGTTGTCGTACCCTCACCTGGACCCTAAACCGTCCCCGTCCCCTAACCCTAACCCTAGCCCGAACCCTAACCCTAACCCTTCCCCGAAGCCTGACACTAACCCGTCCCCTAATCCTAACCCGTACGCTGACACTCACCCGCGCCCTCACACGTACGCTCCCCCTAAAGCGTTGTCGTACCCTCACCTGGACCCTAAACCGTCCCCGTCCCCTAACCCTAACCCTAGCCCGAACCCTAACCCTAACCCTTCCCCGAAGCCTGACCCTCAGCCGTCCCCTAATCCTAACCCGTACGCTGACACTCACCCGCGCCCTCACACGTACGCTCCCCCTAAAGCGTTGTCGTACCCTCACCTGGACCCTAAACCGTCCCCGTCCCCTACCCCTAACCCTAGCCCGAACCCTAACCCTAACCCTTCCCCGAAGCCTGACCCTCACCCGTCCCCTAATCCTAACCCGTACGCTGACACTCACCCGCGCCCTCACACGTACGCTCCCCCTAAAGCGTTGTCGTACCCTCACCTGGACCCTAAACCGTCCCCGTCCCCTAACCCTAACCCTAGCCTGAATCCTAACCCTAAACCTTCCCCGAAGCCTGACACTCACCCGTCCCCTAATCCTAACCCGTACGCTAACACTCACCCGCGCCCTCACACGTACGCTCCCCCTAAAGCGTTGTCGTACCCTCACCTGGACCCTAAAGCGTCCCTGTCCCCTAACCCTAACCCTAGCCCGAACCCTAACCCTAACCCTTCCCCGAAGCCTGACCCTCACCCGTCCCCTAATCCTAACCCGTACGCTGACACTCACCCGCGCCCTCACACGTAGGCTCCCCCTAAAGCGTTGTCGTACCCTCACCTGGACCCTAAACCGTCCCCGTCCCCTAACCCTAACCCTAGCCCGAACCCTAACCCTAACCCTTCCCCGAAGCCTGACCCTCACCCGTCCCCTAATCCTAACCCGTACGCTGACACTCACCTGCGCCCTCACACGTAGGCTCCCCCTAAAGCGTTGTCTTACCCTCACCTGGACCCTAAACCGTCCCCGTCCCCTAACCCTAACCTTAGCCCGAACCCTAACCCTAACCCTTCCCCGAAGCCTGACCCTCACCCGTCCCCTAATCCTAACCCGTACGCTGACACTCACCCGCGCCCTCACACGTACGCTCCCCCTAAAGCGTTGTCGTACCCTCACCTGGACCCTAAACCGTCCCCGTCCCCTAACCCTAACCCTAGCCCGAACCCTAACCCTAACCCTTCCCCGAAGCCTGACCCTCACCCGTCCCCTAATCCTAACCCGTACGCTGACACTCACCCGCGCCCTCACACGTACGCTCCCCCTAAAGCGTTGTCGTACCCTCACCTGGACCCTAAACCGTCCCCGTCCCCTAACCCTAACCCTAGCCCGAACCCTAACCCTAACCCTTCCCCGAAGCCTGACCCTCACCCGTCCCCTAATCCTAACCCGTACGCTGACACTCACCCGCGCCCTCACACGTACGCTCCCCCTAAAGCGTTGTCGTACCCTCACCTGGACCCTAAACCGTCCCCGTCCCCTAACCCTAACCCTAGCCCGAACCCTAACCCTAACCCTTCCCCGAAGCCTGACCCTCACCCGTCCCCTAATCGTAACCCGTACGCTGACACTCACCCGCGCCCTCACACGTATGCTCCCCCTAAAGCGTTGTCGTACACTCACCTGGACCCTAAACCGTCCCCGTCCCCTAACCCTAACCCTAGCCCGAACCCTAACCCTAACCCTTCCCCGAAGCCTGACCCTCAGCCGTCCCCTAATCCTAACCCGTACGCTGACACTCACCTGCGCCCTCACACGTACGCTCCTCCTAAAGCGTTGTCGTACCCTCACCTGGACCCTAAGCCGTCCCCGTCCCCTAACCCTAACCCTAGCCCGAACCCTAACCCTTCCCCGAAGCCTGACCCTCACCCGTCCCCTAATCCTAACCCGTACGCTGACACTCACCCGCGCCCTCACACATACGCTCCCCCTAAAGCGTTGTCGTACCCTCACCTGGACCCTAAACCGTCCCCGTCCCCTAACACTAACCCTAGCCCGAAACCTAACCCTAACCCTTCCCCGAAGCCTGACCCTCACCCCTCCCCTAATCCTAACCCGTACGCTGACACTCACCCGCGCCCTCACATGTACGCTCCCCCTAAAGCGTTGTCGTACCCTCACCTGGACCCTAAACCGTCCCCGTCCCCTAACCCTAACCCTAGCCCGAACCCTAACCCTAACCCTTCCCCGAAGCCTGACCCTCACCCGTCCCCTAATCCTAACCCGTACGCTGACACTCACCCGCGCCCTCACACGTACGCTCCCCCTAAAGCGTTGTCGTACCCTCACCTGGACCCTAAACCGTCCCCGTCCCCTAACCCTAACCCTAGCCCGAACCCTAACCCTAACCCTTCCCCAAAGCCTGACCCTCAGCCGTCCCCTAATCCTAACCCGTACGCTGACACTCACCCGCGCCCTCACACGTACGCTCCCCCTAAAGC
Source organism: Orcinus orca (assembly GCF_937001465.1). Taxonomy (NCBI): domain Eukaryota; kingdom Metazoa; phylum Chordata; class Mammalia; order Artiodactyla; family Delphinidae; genus Orcinus; species Orcinus orca. The sequence continues at coordinate 672,126 of NW_026043917.1, read as the reverse complement.
GTTGTCGTACCCTCACCTGGACCCTAAACCGTCCCCGTCCCCTAACCCTAACCCTAGCCCGAACCCTAACCCTAACCCTTCCCCGAAGCCTGACCCTCACCCGTCCCCTAATCCTAACCCGTACGCTGACACTCACCCGCGCCCTCACACGTAGGCTCCCCCTAAAGAGTTGTCGTACCCTCACCTGGACCCTAAACCGTCCCCGTCCCCTAACCCTAACCCTAGCCCGAACCCTAACCCTAACACTTCCCCGAAGCCTGACCCTCACCCATCCCCTAATCCTAACCCGTACGCTGACACTCACCCGCGCCCTCACACGTACGCTCCCCCTAAAGCGTTGTCGTACCCTCACCTGGACCCTAAACCGTCCCCGTCCCCTAACCCTAACCCTAGCCCGAAACCTAACCCTAACCCTTCCCCGAAGCCTGACCCTCACCCGTCCCCTAATCCTAACCCGTACGCTGACACTCACCCGCGCCCTCACAAGTACGCTCCCCCTAAAGCGTTGTCGTACCCTCACCTGGACCCTAAACCGTCCCCGTCCCCTAACCCTAACCCTAGCCCGAACCCTAACCCTAATCCTTCCCCGAAGCCTGACCCTCACCCGTCCCCTAATCCTAACCCGTACGCTGACACTCACCCGCGCCCTCACACGTACGCTCCCCCTAAAGCGTTGTCGTACCCTCACCTGGACCCTAAACCGTCCCGGTCCCATAACCCTAACCCTAGCCCAAACCCTAACCCTAACCCTTCCCCAAAGCCTGACCCTCAGCCGTCCCCTAATCCTAACCCGTACGCTGACACTCACCCGCGCCCTCACACGTACGCTCCCCCTAAAGCGTTGTCGTACCCTCACCTGGACCCTAAATCGTCCCCGTCCCCTAACCCTAACCCTAGCCCGAACCCTAACCCTAACCCTTCCCCGAAGCCTGACCCTCACCCGTCCCCTAATCCTAACCCGTACGCTGACACTCACCCGCGCCCTCACACGTACGCTCCCCCTAAAGCGTTGTCATACCCTCACCTGGACCCTAAACCGTCCCCGGCCCCTAACCCTAACCCTAACCCGAACCCTAACCCTAAACCTTCCCCGAAGCCTGACCCTCACCCGTCCCCTAATCCTAACCCGTACGCTGACACTCACCCGCGCCCTCACACGTACGCTCCCCCTAAAGCGTTGTCGTACCCTCACCTGGACCCTAAACCGTCCCCGTCCCCTAACCCTAACCCTAGCCCGAACCCTAACCCTAACCCTTCCCCGAAGCCTGACCCTCAGCCGTCCCCTAATCCTAACCCGTACGCTGACACTCACCTGCGCCCTCACACGTACGCTCCTCCTAAAGCGTTGTCGTACCCTCACCTGGACCCTAAGCCGTCCCCGTCCCCTAACCCTAACCCTAGCCCGAACCCTAACCCTTCCCCGAAGCCTGACCCTCACCCGTCCCCTAATCCTAACCCGTACGCTGACACTCACCCGCGCCCTCACACATACGCTCCCCCTAAAGCGTTGTCGTACCCTCACCTGGACCCTAAACCGTCCCCGTCCCCTAACACTAACCCTAGCCCGAAACCTAACCCTAACCCTTCCCCGAAGCCTGACCCTCACCCGTCCCATAATCCTAACCCGTACGCTGACACTCACCCGCGCCCTCACATGTACGCTCCCCCTAAAGCGTTGTCGTACCCTCACCTGGACCCTAAACCGTCCCCGTCCCCTAACCCTAACCCTAGCCCGAACCCTAACCCTAACCCTTCCCCGAAGCCTGACCCTCACCCGTCCCCTAATCCTAACCCGTACGCTGACACTCACCCGCGCCCTCACACGTACGCTCCCCCTAAAGCGTTGTCGTACCCTCACCTGGACCCTAAACCGTCCCCATCCCCTAACCCTAACCCTAGCCCGAACCCTAACCCTAACCCTTCCCCAAAGCCTGACCCTCAGCCGTCCCCTAATCCTAACCCGTACGCTGACACTCACCCGCGCCCTCACACGTACGCTCCCCCTAAAGCGTTGTCGTACCCTCACCTGGACCCTAAACCGTCCCCGTCCCCTAACCCTAACCCTAGCCCGAACCCTAACCCTAACCCTTCCCCGAAGCCTGACCCTCACCCGTCCCCTAATCCTAACCCGTACGCTGACACTCACCCGCGCCCTCACACGTACGCTCCCCCTAAAGAGTTGTCGTACCCTCACCTGGACCCTAAAGCTTCCCCGTCCCCTAACCCTAACCCTAGCCCGAACCCTAACCCTAACACTTCCCCGAAGCCTGACCCTCACCCATCCCCTAATCCTAACCCGTACGCTGACACTCACCCGCGCCCTCACACGTACGCTCCCCCGAAAGCGTTGTCGTACCCTCACCTGGACCCTAAACCGTCCCCGTCCCCTAACCCTAACCCTAGCCCGAAACCTAACCCTAACCCTTCCCCGAAGCCTGACCCTCACCCGTCCCCTAATCCTAACCCGTACGCTGACACTCACCCGCGCCCTCACAAGTACGCTCCCCCTAAAGCGTTGTCGTACCCTCACCTGGACCCTAAACCGTCCCCGTCCCCTAACCCTAACCCTAGCCCGAACCCTAACCCTAATCCTTCCCCGAAGCCTGACCCTCACCCGTCCCCTAATCCTAACCCATACGCTGACACTCACCCGCGCCCTCACACGTACGCTCCCCCTAAAGCGTTGTCGTACCCTCACCTGGACCCTAAACCGTCCCGGTCCCATAACCCTAACCCTAGCCCAAACCCTAACCCTAACCCTTCCCCAAAGCCTGACCCTCAGCCGTCCCCTAATCCTAACCCGTACGCTGACACTCACCCGCGCCCTCACACGTACGCTCCCCCTAAAGCGTTGTCGTACCCTCACCTGGACCCTAAATCGTCCCCGTCCCCTAACCCTAACCCTAGCCCGAACCCTAACCCTAACCCTTCCCCGAAGCCTGACCCTCACCCGTCCCCTAATCCTAACCCGTATGCTGACACTTACCCGCGCCCTCACACGTACGCTCCCCCTAAAGCGTTGTCATACCCTCACCTGGACCCTAAACCGTCCCCGGCCCCTAACCCTAACCCTAACCCGAACCCTAACCCTAACCCTTCCCCGAAGCCTGACCCTCACCCGTCCCCTAATCCTAACCCGTACGCTGACACTCACCCGCGCCCTCACACGTACGCTCCCCCTAAAGCGTTGTCGTACCCTCACCTGGACCCTAAACCGTCCCCGTCCCCTAACCCTAACCCTAGCCCGAACCCTAACCCTAACTCTTCCCCGAAGCCTGAACCTCACCCGTCCCCTAAACCTAACCCGTACGCTGACACTCACCCGCGCCCTCACACGTACGCTCCCCCTAAAGCGTTGTCGTACCCTCACCTGGACCCTAAACCGTCCCCGTCCCCTAACCCTAACCCTAGCCCGAACCCTAACCCTAACCCTTCCCCGAAGCCTGACCGTCAGCCGTCCCCTAACCCTAACCCGTACGCTGACACTCACCCGCGCCTTCACACATACGCTCCCCCTAAAGCGTTGTCGTACCCTCACCTGGACCCTAAACCGTCCCCGTCCCCTAACCCTAACCCTAGCCCAAACCCTAACCCTAAACCTTCCCCGAAGCCTGACCCTCACCCGTCCCATAATCCTAACCCGTACGCTGACACTCACCCGCGCCCTCACACGTAGGCTCCCCCTAAAGCGTTGTCGTACCCTCACCTGGACCCTAAACCGTCCCCGTCCCCTAACCCTAACCCTAGCCCGAACCCTAACCCTAACCCTTCCCCGAAGCCTGACCCTCACCCGTCCCCTAATCCTAACCCGTACGCTGACACTCACCCGCGCCCTCACACGTACGCTCCCCCTAAAGCGTTGTCGTACCCTCACCTGGACCCTAAACCGTCCCCGTCCCCTAACCCTAACCCTAGCGCGAACCCTAACCCTAACCCTTCCCCGAAGCCTGACCCTCACCCGTCCCCTAATCCTAACCCGTACGCTGACACTCACCCGCGCCCTCACACGTACGCTCCCCCTAAAGCGTTGTCGTACCCTCACCTGGACCCTAAACCGTCCCCGTCCCCTAACCCTAACCCTAGCCCGAACCCTAACCCTAACCCTTCCCCGAAGCCTGACCCTCACCCGTCCCCTAATCCTAACCCGTACGCTGACACTCACCAGCGCCCTCACACGTACGCTCCCCCTAAAGCGTTGTCGTACCCTCACCTGGACCCTAAACCGTCCCCGTCCCCTAACCCTAACCCTAGCCCGAACCCTAACCCTAACCCTTCCCCGAATCCTGACCCTCACCCGTCCCCTAATCCTAACCCGTACGCTGACACTCACCCGCGCCCTCACACGTACGCTCCCCCTAAAGCGTTGTCGTACCCTCACCTGGACCCTAAACCGTCCCCGTCCCCTAACCCTAACCCTAGCCCGAACTCTAACCCTAACCCTTCCCCGAAGCCTGACCCTCACCCGTCCCCTAATCCTAACCCGTACGCTGACACTCACCAGCGCCCTCACACGTACGCTCCCCCTAAAGCGTTGTCGTACCCTCACCTGGACCCTAAACCGTCCCCGTCCCCTAACCCTAACCCTAGCCCGAACCCTAACCCTAACCCTTCCCCGAAGCCTGACCCTCACCCGTCCCCTAATCCTAACCCGTACGCTGACACTCACCCGCGCCCTCACACGTACGCTCCCCCTAAAGCGTTGTCGTACCCTCACCTGGACCCTAAACCGTCCCCGTCCCCTAACCCTAACCCTAGCCTGAACCCTAACCCTAACCCTTCCCCGAAGCCTGACCCTCAGCCGTCCCCTAATCCTAACCCGTACGCTGACACTCACCCGCGCCCTCACACGTACGCTCCCTCTAAAGCGTTGTCGTACCCTCACCTGGACCCTAAACCGTCCCCGTCCCCTAAGCCTAACCCTAGCCCGAACCCTAACCCTAACCCTTCCCCGAAGCCAGACCCTCAGCCGTCCCCTAATCCTAACCCGTACGCTGACACTCACCCGCGCCCTCACACGTACGCTCCCCCTAAAGCGTTGTCGTACCCTCACCTGGACCCTAAAGCGTCCCTGTCCCCTAACCCTAACCCTAGCCCGAACCCTAACCCTAACCCTTCCCCGAAGCCTGACCCTCACCCGTCCCCTAATCCTAACCCGTACGCTGACACTCACCCGCGCCCTCACACGTAGGCTCCCCCTAAAGCGTTGTCGTACCCTCACCTGGACCCTAAACCGTCCCCGTCCCCTAACCCTAACCCTAGCCCGAACCCTAACCCTAACCCTTCCCCGAAGCCTGACCCTCACCCGTCCCCTAATCCTAACCCGTACGCTGACACTCACCTGCGCCCTCACACGTAGGCTCCCCCTAAAGCGTTGTCTTACCCTCACCTGGACCCTAAACCGTCCCCGTCCCCTAACCCTAACCCTAGCCCGAACCCTAACCCTAACCCTTCCCCGAAGCCTGACCCTCACCCGTCCCCTAATCCTAACCCGTAGGCTGACACTCACCCACACCCTCACACCAACGCTCCCCCTAAAGCGTTGTCGTACCCTCACCTGGACGCTAAACCGTCCCCGTCCCCTAACCCTAACCCTAGCCCGAACCCTAACCCTAACCCTTCCCCGAAGCCTGACCCTCACCCGTCCCCTAATCCTAACCCGTACGCTGACACTCACCCGCGCCCTCACACGTACGCTCCCCCTAAAGCGTTGTCGTACCCTCACCTGGACCCTAAACCGTCCCCGTCCCCTAAGCCTAACCCTAGCCCGAACCCTAAACCTAACACTTCCCCGAAGCCTGACCCTCACCCGTCCCCTAATCCTAACCCGTACGCTGACACTCACCCACGCCCTCACACGTACGCTCCCCCTAAAGCGTTGTCGTACCCTCACCTGGACCCTAAACCGTCCCCGTCCCCTAACCCTAACCCTAGCCCGAACCCTAACCCTAACCCTTCCCCGAAGCCTGACACTCACCCGTCCCCTAATCCTAACCCATACGCTGACACTCACCCGCGCCCTCACACGTAGGCTCCCCCTAAAGCGTTGTCGTACCCTCACCTGGACCCTAAACCGTCCCCGTCCCCTAACCCTAACCCTAGCCCGAACCCTAACCCTAACCCTTCCCCGAAGCCTGACCCTCAGCCGTCCCCTAATCCTAACCCGTACGCTGACACTCACCCGCGCCCTCACACGTACGCTCCCCCTAAAGCGTTGTCGTACCCTCACCTGGATCCTAAGCCGTCCCCGTCCCCTAACCCTAACCCTAGCCCGAACCCTAACCCTAACCCTTCCCCGAAGCCTGACCCTCAGCCGTCCCCTAATCCTAACCCGTACGCTGACACTCACCCGCGCCCTCACACGTACGCTCCCCCTAAAGCGTTGTCGTACCCTCACCTGGACCCTAAACCGTCCCCGTCCCCTAACCCTAACCCTAGCCCGAACCCTAACCCTAACCCTTCCCCGAAGCCTGACCCTCACCCATCCCCTAATCCTAACCCGTACGCTGACACTCACCCGCGCCCTCACACGTACGCTACCCCTAAAGCGTTGTCGTACCCTCACCTGGACCCTAAACCGTCCCCGTCCCCTAACCCTAACCCTAGCCCGAACCCTAACCCTAACCCTTCCCCGAAGCCTGACCCTCAGCCGTCCCCTAATCCTAACCCGTACGCTGACACTCAACCGCGCCCTCACACGTACGCTCCCCCTAAAGCGTTGTCGTACCCTCACCTGGACCCTAAACCGTCCCCGTCCCCTAACCCTAACCCTAGCCCGAACCCTAACCCTAACCCTTCCCCGAAGCCTGACCCTCACCCGTCCCCTAATCCTAACTCGTATGCTGACACTCTCCCACGCCCTCACACGTACTCTCCCCCTAAAGCGTTGTCGTACCCTCACCTGGACCCTAAACCGTCCCCGTCCCCTAACCCTAACCCTAGCCCGAACCCTAACCCTAACACTTCCCCGAAGCCTGACCCTCACCCGTCCCCTAATCCTAACCCGTACGCTGACACTCACCCGCGCCCTCACATGTACGCTCCCCCTAAAGCGTTGTCGTACCCTCACCTGGACCCTAAACCGTCCCCGTCCCCTAACCCTAACCCTAGCCCGAACCCTAACCCTAACCCTTCCCCGAAGCCTGACCCTCACCCGTCCCCTAATCCTAACCCGTACGCTGACACTCACCCGCGCCCTCACACGTACGCTCCCCCTAAAGCGTTGTCGTACCCTCACCTGGACCCTAAACCGTCCCCGTCCCCTAACCCTAACCCTAGCCCGAACCCTAACCCTAACCCTTCCCCGAAGCCTAACCCTCACCCGTCCCCTAATCCTAACCCGTACGCTGACACTCACCCGCGCCCTCACACGTACGCTCCCCCTAAAGCGTTGTCGTACACTCACCTGGACCCTAAGCCGTCCCCGTCCCCTAACCCTAATCCTAGCCCGAACCCTAACCCTTCCCCGAAGCCTGACCCTCACCCGTCCCCTAATCCTAACCCGTACGCTGACACTCACCCGCGCCCTCACACATACGCTCCCCCTAAAGCGTTGTCGTACCCTCACCTGGACCCTAAACCGTCCCCGTCCCCTAACACTAAACCTAGCCCGAAACCTAACCCTAACCCTTCCCCGAAGCCTGACCCTCACCCGTCCCCTAATCCTAACCCGTACGCTGACACTCACCCGCGCCCTCACATGTACGCTCCCCCTAAAGCGTTGTCGTACCCTCACCTGGACCCTAAACCGTCCCCGTCCCCTAACCCTAACCCTAGCCCGAACCCTAACCCTAACCCTTCCCCGAAGCCTGACCCTCACCCGTCCCCTAATCCTAACCCGTACGCTGACACTCACCCGCGCCCTCACACGTACGCTCCCCCTAAAGCGTTGTCGTACCCTCACCTGGACCCTAAACCGTCCCCGTCCCCTAACCCTAACCCTAGCCCGAACCCTAACCCTAACCCTTCCCCAAAGCCTGACCCTCAGCCGTCCCCTAATCCTAACCCGTACGCTGACACTCACCCGCGCCCTCACACGTACGCTCCCCCTAAAGCGTTGTCGTACCCTCACCTGGACCCTAAACCGTCCCCGTCCCCTAACCCTAACCCTAGCCCGAACCCTAACCCTAACCCTTCCCCGAAGCCTGACCCTCACCCGTCCCCTAATCCTAACCCGTACGCTGACACTCACCCGCGCCCTCACACGTAGGCTCCCCCTAAAGAGTTGTCCTACCCTCACCTGGACCCTAAACCGTCCCCGTCCCCTAACCCTAACCCTAGCCCGAACCCTAACCCTAACACTTCCCCGAAGCCTGACCCTCACCCATCCCCTAATCCTAACCCGTACGCTGACACTCACCCGCGCCCTCACACGTACGCTCCCCCTAAAGCGTTGTCGTACCCTCACCTGGACCCTAAACCGTCCCCGTCCCCTAACCCTAACCCTAGCCCGAAACCTAACCCTAACCCTTCCCCGAAGCCTGACCCTCACCCGTCCCCAAATCCTAACCCGTACGCTGACACTCACCCGCGCCTTCACAAGTACGCTCCCCCTAAAGCGTTGTCGTACCCTCACCTGGACCCTAAACCGTCCCCGTCCCCTAACCCTAACCCTAGCCCGAACCCTAACCCTAATCCTTCCCCGAAGCCTGACCCTCACCCGTCCCCTAATCCTAACCCGTACGCTGACACTCACCCGCGCCCTCACACGTACGCTCCCCCTAAAGCGTTGTCGTACCCTCACCTGGACCCTAAACCGTCCCGGTCCCATAACCCTAACCCTAGCCCAAACCCTAACCCTAACCCTTCCCCAAAGCCTGACCCTCAGCCGTCCCCTAATCCTAACCCGTACGCTGACACTCACCCGCGCCCTCACACGTACGCTCCCCCTAAAGCGTTGTCGTACCCTCACCTGGACCCTAAATCGTCCCCGTCCCCTAACCCTAACCCTAGCCCGAACCCTAACACTAACCCTTCCCCGAAGCCTGACCCTCACCCGTCCCCTAATCCTAACCCGTACGCTGACACTCACCCGCGCCCTCACACGTACGCTCCCCCTAAAGCGTTGTCATACCCTCACCTGGACCCTAAACCGTCCCCGGCCCCTAACCCTAACCCTAACCCGAACCCTAACCCTAAACCTTCCCCGAAGCCTGACCCTCACCCGTCCCCTAATCCTAACCCGTACGCTGACACTCACCCGCGCCCTCACACGTACGCTCCCCCGAAAGCGTTGTCGTACCCTCACCTGGACCCTAAACCGTCCCCGTCCCCTAACCCTAACCCTAGCCCGAAACCTAACCCTAACCCTTCCCCGAAGCCTGACCCTCACCCGTCCCCTAATCCTAACCCGTACGCTGACACTCACCCGCGCCCTCACAAGTACGCTCCCCCTAAAGCGTTGTCGTACCCTCACCTGGACCCTAAACCGTCCCCGTCCCCTAACCCTAACCCTAGCCCGAACCCTAACCCTAATCCTTCCCCGAAGCCTGACCCTCACCCGTCCCCTAATCCTAACCCATACGCTGACACTCACCCGCGCCCTCACACGTACGCTCCCCCTAAAGCGTTGTCGTACCCTCACCTGGACCCTAAACCGTCCCGGTCCCATAACCCTAACCCTAGCCCAAACCCTAACCCTAACCCTTCCCCAAAGCCTGACCCTCAGCCGTCCCCTAATCCTAACCCGTACTCTGACACTCACCCGCGCCCTCACACGTACGCTCCCCCTAAAGCGTTGTCGTACCCTCACCTGGACCCTAAATCGTCCCCGTCCCCTAACCCTAACCCTAGCCCGAACCCTAACCCTAACCCTTCCCCGAAGCCTGACCCTCACCCGTCCCCTAATCCTAACCCGTATGCTGACACTTACCCGCGCCCTCACACGTACGCTCCCCCTAAAGCGTTGTCATACCCTCACCTGGACCCTAAACCATCCCCGGCCCCTAACCCTAACCCTAACCCGAACCCTAACCCTAAAACTTCCCCGAAGCCTGACCCTCAGCCGTCCCCTAATCCTAACCCGTACGCTGACACTCACCCGCGCCCTCACACGTACGCTCCCTCTAAAGCGTTGTCGTACCCTCACCTGGACCCTAAACCGTCCCCGTCCCCTAAGCCTAACCCTAGCCCGAACCCTAACCCTAACCCTTCCCCGAAGCCAGACCCTCAGCCGTCCCCTAATCCTAACCCGTACGCTGACACTCACCCGCGCCCTCACACGTACGCTCCCCCTAAAGCGTTGTCGTACCCTCACCTGGACCCTAAAGCGTCCCTGTCCCCTAACCCTAACCCTAGCCCGAACCCTAACCCTAACCCTTCCCCGAAGCCTGACCCTCACCCGTCCCCTAATCCTAACCCGTACGCTGACACTCACCCGCGCCCTCACACGTAGGCTCCCCCTAAAGCGTTGTCGTACCCTCACCTGGACCCTAAACCGTCCCCGTCCCCTAACCCTAACCCTAGCCCGAACCCTAACCCTAACCCTTCCCCGAAGCCTGACCCTCACCCGTCCCCTAATCCTAACCCGTACGCTGACACTCACCTGCGCCCTCACACGTAGGCTCCCCCTAAAGCGTTGTCTTACCCTCACCTGGACCCTAAACCGTCCCCGTCCCCTAACCCTAACCCTAGCCCGAACCCTAACCCTAACCCTTCCCCGAAGCCTGACCCTCACCCGTCCCCTAATCCTAACCCGTAGGCTGACACTCACCCACACCCTCACACCAACGCTCCCCCTAAAGCGTTGTCGTACCCTCACCTGGACGCTAAACCGTCCCCGTCCCCTAACCCTAACCCTAGCCCGAACCCTAACCCTAACCCTTCCCCGAAGCCTGACCCTCACCCGTCCCCTAATCCTAACCCGTACGCTGACACTCACCCGCGCCCTCACACGTACGCTCCCCCTAAAGCGTTGTCGTACCCTCACCTGGACCCTAAACCGTCCCCGTCCCCTAAGCCTAACCCTAGCCCGAACCCTAAACCTAACACTTCCCCGAAGCCTGACCCTCACCCGTCCCCTAATCCTAACCCGTACGCTGACACTCACCCGCGCCCTCACACGTACGCTCCCCCTAAAGCGTTGTCGTACCCTCACCTGGACCCTAAACCGTCCCCGTCCCCTAACCCTAACCCTAGCCCGAACCCTAACCCTAACCCTTCCCCGAAGCCTGACACTCACCCGTCCCCTAATCCTAACCCATACGCTGACACTCACCCGCGCCCTCACACGTAGGCTCCCCCTAAAGCGTTGTCGTACCCTCACCTGGACCCTAAACCGTCCCCGTCCCCTAACCCTAACCCTAGCCCGAACCCTAACCCTAACCCTTCCCCGAAGCCTGACCCTCAGCCGTCCCCTAATCCTAACCCGTACGCTGACACTCACCCGCGCCCTCACACGTACGCTCCCCCTAAAGCGTTGTCGTACCCTCACCTGGATCCTAAGCCGTCCCCGTCCCCTAACCCTAACCCTAGCCCGAACCCTAACCCTAACCCTTCCCCGAAGCCTGACCCTCAGCCGTCCCCTAATCCTAACCCGTACGCTGACACTCACCCGCGCCCTCACACGTACGCTCCCCCTAAAGCGTTGTCGTACCCTCACCTGGACCCTAAACCGTCCCCGTCCCCTAACCCTAACCCTAGCCCGAACCCTAACCCTAACCCTTCCCCGAAGCCTGACCCTCACCCATCCCCTAATCCTAACCCGTACGCTGACACTCACCCGCGCCCTCACACGTACGCTACCCCTAAAGCGTTGTCGTACCCTCACCTGGACGCTAAACCGTCCCCGTCCCCTAACCCTAACCCTAGCCCGAACCCTAACCCTAACCCTTCCCCGAAGCCTGACCCTCAGCCGTCCCCTAATCCTAACCCGTACGCTGACACTCACCCGCGCCCTCACACGTACGCTCCCCCTAAAGCGTTGTCGTACCCTCACCTGGACCCTAAACCGTCCCCGTCCCCTAACCCTAACCCTAGCCCGAACCCTAACCCTAACCCTTCCCCGAAGCCTGACCCTCACCCGTCCCCTAATCCTAACTCGTATGCTGACACTCTCCCACGCCCTCACACGTACTCTCCCCCTAAAGCGTTGTCGTACCCTCACCTGGACCCTAAACCGTCCCCGTCCCCTAACCCTAACCCTAGCCCGAACCCTAACCCTAACACTTCCCCGAAGCCTGACCCTCACCCGTCCCCTAATCCTAACCCGTACGCTGACACTCACCCGCGCCCTCACATGTACGCTCCCCCTTAAGCGTTGTCGTACCCTCACCTGGACCCTAAACCGTCCCCGTCCCCTAACCCTAACCCTAGCCCGAACCCTAACCCTAACCCTTCCCCGAAGCCTGACCCTCACCCGTCCCCTAATCCTAACCCGTACGCTGACACTCACCCGCGCCCTCACACGTACGCTCCCCCTAAAGCGTTGTCGTACCCTCACCTGGACCCTAAACCGTCCCCGTCCCCTAACCCTAACCCTAGCCCGAACCCTAACCCTAACCCTTCCCCGAAGCCTGACCCTCACCCGTCCCCTAATCCTAACCCGTACGCTGACACTCACCCGCGCCCTCACACGTACGCTCCCCCTAAAGCGTTGTCGTACACTCACCTGGACCCTAAGCCGTCCCCGTCCCCTAACCCTAATCCTAGCCCGAACCCTAACCCTTCCCCGAAGCCTGACCCTCACCCGTCCCCTAATCCTAACCCGTACGCTGACACTCACCCGCGCCCTCACACATACGCTCCCCCTAAAGCGTTGTCGTACCCTCACCTGGACCCTAAACCGTCCCCGTCCCCTAACACTAAACCTAGCCCGAAACCTAACCCTAACCCTTCCCCGAAGCCTGACCCTCACCCGTCCCCTAATCCTAACCCGTACGCTGACACTCACCCGCGCCCTCACATGTACGCTCCCCCTAAAGCGTTGTCGTACCCTCACCTGGACCCTAAACCGTCCCCGTCCCCTAACCCTAACCCTAGCCCGAACCCTAACCCTAACCCTTCCCCGAAGCCTGACCCTCACCCGTCCCCTAATCCTAACCCGTACGCTGACACTCACCCGCGCCCTCACACGTACGCTCCCCCTAAAGCGTTGTCGTACCCTCACCTGGACCCTAAACCGTCCCCGTCCCCTAACCCTAACCCTAGCCCGAACCCTAACCCTAACCCTTCCCCAAAGCCTGACCCTCAGCCGTCCCCTAATCCTAACCCGTACGCTGACACTCACCCGCGCCCTCACACGTACGCTCCCCCTAAAGCGTTGTCGTACCCTCACCTGGACCCTAAACCGTCCCCGTCCCCTAACCCTAACCCTAGCCCGAACCCTAACCCTAACCCTTCCCCGAAGCCTGACCCTCACCCGTCCCCTAATCCTAACTCGTATGCTGACACTCTCCCACGCCCTCACACGTACTCTCCCCCTAAAGCGTTGTCGTACCCTCACCTGGACCCTAAACCGTCCCCGTCCCCTAACCCTAACCCTAGCCCGAACCCTAACCCTAACACTTCCCCGAAGCCTGACCCTCACCCGTCCCCTAATCCTAACCCGTACGCTGACACTCACCCGCGCCCTCACATGTACGCTCCCCCTAAAGCGTTGTCGTACCCTCACCTGGACCCTAAACCGTCCCCGTCCCCTAACCCTAACCCTAGCCCGAACCCTAACCCTAACCCTTCCCCGAAGCCTGACCCTCACCCGTCCCCTAATCCTAACCCGTACGCTGACACTCACCCGCGCCCTCACACGTACGCTCCCCCTAAAGCGTTGTCGTACCCTCACCTGGACCCTAAACCGTCCCCGTCCCCTAACCCTAACCCTAGCCCGAACCCTAACCCTAACCCTTCCCCGAAGCCTGACCCTCACCCGTCCCCTAATCCTAACCCGTACGCTGACACTCACCCGCGCCCTCACACGTACGCTCCCCCTAAAGCGTTGTCGTACACTCACCTGGACCCTAAGCCGTCCCCGTCCCCTAACCCTAATCCTAGCCCGAACCCTAACCCTTCCCCGAAGCCTGACCCTCACCCGTCCCCTAATCCTAACCCGTACGCTGACACTCACCCGCGCCCTCACACATACGCTCCCCCTAAAGCGTTGTCGTACCCTCACCTGGACCCTAAACCGTCCCCGTCCCCTAACACTAAACCTAGCCCGAAACCTAACCCTAACCCTTCCCCGAAGCCTGACCCTCACCCGTCCCCTAATCCTAACCCGTACGCTGACACTCACCCGCGCCCTCACATGTACGCTCCCCCTAAAGCGTTGTCGTACCCTCACCTGGACCCTAAACCGTCCCCGTCCCCTAACCCTAACCCTAGCCCGAACCCTAACCCTAACCCTTCCCCGAAGCCTGACCCTCACCCGTCCCCTAATCCTAACCCGTACGCTGACACTCACCCGCGCCCTCACACGTACGCTCCCCCTAAAGCGTTGTCGTACCCTCACCTGGACCCTAAACCGTCCCCGTCCCCTAACCCTAACCCTAGCCCGAACCCTAACCCTAACCCTTCCCCAAAGCCTGACCCTCAGCCGTCCCCTAATCCTAACCCGTACGCTGACACTCACCCGCGCCCTCACACGTACGCTCCCCCTAAAGCGTTGTCGTACCCTCACCTGGACCCTAAACCGTCCCCGTCCCCTAACCCTAACCCTAGCCCGAACCCTAACCCTAACCCTTCCCCGAAGCCTGACCCTCACCCGTCCCCTAATCCTAACCCGTACGCTGACACTCACCCGCGCCCTCACACGTAGGCTCCCCCTAAAGAGTTGTCCTACCCTCACCTGGACCCTAAACCGTCCCCGTCCCCTAACCCTAATCCTAGCCCGAACCCTAACCCTAACACTTCCCCGAAGCCTGACCCTCACCCATCCCCTAATCCTAACCCGTACGCTGACACTCACCCGCGCCCTCACACGTACGCTCCCCCTAAAGCGTTGTCGTACCCTCACCTGGACCCTAAACCGTCCCCGTCCCCTAACCCTAACCCTAGCCCGAAACCTAACCCTAACCCTTCCCCGAAGCCTGACCCTCACCCGTCCCCAAATCCTAACCCGTACGCTGACACTCACCCGCGCCTTCACAAGTACGCTCCCCCTAAAGCGTTGTCGTACCCTCACCTGGACCCTAAACCGTCCCCGTCCCCTAACCCTAACCCTAGCCCGAACCCTAACCCTAATCCTTCCCCGAAGCCTGACCCTCACCCGTCCCCTAATCCTAACCCGTACGCTGACACTCACCCGCGCCCTCACACGTACGCTCCCCCTAAAGCGTTGTCGTACCCTCACCTGGACCCTAAACCGTCCCGGTCCCATAACCCTAACCCTAGCCCAAACCCTAACCCTAACCCTTCCCCAAAGCCTGACCCTCAGCCGTCCCCTAATCCTAACCCGTACGCTGACACTCACCCGCGCCCTCACACGTACGCTCCCCCTAAAGCGTTGTCGTACCCTCACCTGGACCCTAAATCGTCCCCGTCCCCTAACCCTAACCCTAGCCCGAACCCTAACACTAACCCTTCCCCGAAGCCTGACCCTCACCCGTCCCCTAATCCTAACCCGTACGCTGACACTCACCCGCGCCCTCACACGTACGCTCCCCCTAAAGCGTTGTCATACCCTCACCTGGACCCTAAACCGTCCCCGGCCCCTAACCCTAACCCTAACCCGAACCCTAACCCTAAACCTTCCCCGAAGCCTGACCCTCACCCGTCCCCTAATCCTAACCCGTACGCTGACACTCACCCGCGCCCTCACACGTACGCTCCCCCTAAAGCGTTGTCGTACCCTCACCTGGACCCTAAACCGTCCCCGTCCCCTAACCCTAACCCTAGCCCGAACCCTAACCCTAACACTTCCCCGAAGCCTGACCCTCACCCGTCCCCTAAACCTAACCCGTACGCTGACACTCACCCGCGCCCTCACACGTACGCTCCCCCTAAAGCGTTGTCGTACCCTCACCTGGACCCTAAACCGTCCCCGTCCCCTAACCCTAACCCTAGCCCGAACCCTAACCCTAACCCTTCCCCGAAGCCTGACCGTCAGCCGTCCCCTAACCCTAACCCGTACGCTGACACTCACCCGCGCCTTCACACGTACGCTCCCCCTAAAGCGTTGTCGTACCCTCACCTGGACCCTAAACCGTCCCCGTCCCCTAACCCTAACCCTAGCCCGAACCCTAACCCTAAACCTTCCCCGAAGCCTGACCCTCACCCGTCCCCTAATCCTAACCCGTACGCTGACACTCACCCGCGCCCTCACACGTAGGCTCCCCCTAAAGCGTTGTCGTACCCTCACCTGGACCCTAAACCGTCCCCGTCCCCTAACCCTAGCCCTAGCCCGAACCCTAACCCTAACCCTTCCCCGAAGCCTGACCCTCACCCGTCCCCTAATCCTAACCCGTACGCTGACACTCACCCGCGCCCTCACACGTACGCTCCCCCTAAAGCGTTGTCGTACCCTCACCTGGACCCTAAACCGTCCCCGTCCCCTAACCCTAACCCTAGCCCGAACCCTAACCCTAACCCTTCCCCGAAGCCTGACCCTCACCCGTCCCCTAATCCTAACCCGTACGCTGACACTCACCCGCGCCCTCACACGTACGCTCCCCCTAAAGCGTTGTCGTACCCTCACCTGGACCCTAAACCGTCCCCGTCCCCTAACCCTAACCCTAGCCCGAACCCTAACCCTAACCCTTCCCCGAAGCCTGACCCTCACCCGTCCCCTAATCCTAACCCGTACGCTGACACTCACCAGCGCCCTCACACGTACGCTCCCCCTAAAGCGTTGTCGTACCCTCACCTGGACCCTAAACCGTCCCCGTCCCCTAACCCTAACCCTAGCCCGAACCCTAACCCTAACCCTTCCCCGAAGCCTGACCCTCACCCGTCCCCTAATCCTAACCCGTACGCTGACACTCACCCGCGCCCTCACACGTACGCTCCCCCTAAAGCGTTGTCGTACCCTCACCTGGACCCTAAACCGTCCCCGTCCCCTAACCCTAACCCTAGCCCGAACCCTAACCCTAACCCTTCCCCGAAGCCTGACCCTCACCCGTCCCCTAATCCTAACCCGTACGCTGACACTCACCAGCGCCCTCACACGTACGCTCCCCCTAAAGCGTTGTCGTACCCTCACCTGGACCCTAAACCGTCCCCGTCCCCTAACCCTAACCCTAGCCCGAACCCTAACCCTAACCCTTCCCCGAAGCCTGACCCTCACCCGTCCCCTAATCCTAACCCGTACGCTGACACTCACCCGCGCCCTCACACGTACGCTCCCCCTAAAGCGTTTTCGTACCCTCACCTGGACCCTAAACCGTCCCCGTCCCCTAACCCTAACCCTAGCCCGAACCCTAACCCTAACCCTTCCCTGAAGCCTGACCCTCACCCTTCCCCTAATCCTAACCCGTACGCTGACACTCACCCGCGCCCTCACACGTATACTCCCCCTAAAGCGTTGTCGTACCCTCACCTGGACCCTAAACCGTCCCCGTCCCCTAACCCTAACCCTAGCCCGAACCCTAACCCTAAACCTTCCCCGAAGCCTGACCCTCACCCGTCCCCTAATCCTAACCCGTACGCTGACACTCACCCGTGCCCTCACACGTACGCTCCCCCTAAAGCGTTGTCGTACCCTCACCTGGACCCTAAACCGTCCCCGTCCCCTAACCCTAACCCTAGCCCGAACCCTAACCCTAACCCTTCCCCGAAGCCTGACCCTCACCCGTCCCCTAATCCTAACCCGTACGCTGACACTCACCCGCGCCCTCACACGTACGCTCCCCCTAAAGCGTTGTCGTACCCTCACCTGGACCCTAAACCGTCCCCGTCCCCTAACCCTAACCCTAGCCCGAACCCTAACCCTAACCCTTCCCCGAAGCCTGAACCTCACCCGTCCCCTAATCCTAACCCGTACGCTGACACTCACCCGCGCCCTCACACGTACGCTCCCCCTAAAGCGTTGTCGTACCCTCACCTGGACCCTAAACCGTCCCCGTCCCCTAACCCTAACCCTAGCCCGAACCCTAACCCTAACCCTTCCCCGAAGCCTGACCCTCACCCGTCCCCTAATCCTAACCCGTACGCTGACACTCACCCGCGCCCTCACACGTACGCTCCCCCTAAAGCGTTGTCGTACCCTCACCTGGACCCTAAACCGTCCCCGTCCCCTAACCCTAACCCTAGCCCGAACCCTAACCCTAAACCTTCCCCGAAGCCTGACCCTCACCCGTCCCCTAATCCTAACCCGTACGCTGACACTCACCCGCGCCCTCACACGTACGCTCCCCCTAAAGCGTTGTCGTACCCTCACCTGGACCCTAAACCGTCCCCGTCCCCTAACCCTAACCCTAGCCCGAACCCTAACCCTAACCCTTCCCCGAAGCCTGACCCTCACCCGTCCCCTAATCCTAACCCATACGCTGATACTCACCCGCGCCCTCACACGTACGCTCCCCCTAAAGCGTTGTCGTACCCTCACCTGGACCCTAAACCGTCCCCGTCCCCTAAGCCTAACCCTAGCCCGAACCCTAACCCTAACCCTTCCCCGAAGCCTGACCCTCACCTGTCCCCTAATCCTAACCCGTACGCTGACACTCACCCGCGCCCTCACACGTACGCTCCCCCTAAAGCGTTGTCGTACCCTCACCTGGACCCTAAACCGTCCCCGTCCCCTAAGCCTAACCCTAGCCCGAACCCTAACCCTAACCCTTCCCCGAAGCCTGACCCTCACCCGTCCCCTAGTCTTAACCCGTACGCTGACACTCACCCGCGCCCTCACACGTACGCTCCCCCTAAAACGTTGTCGTACCCTCACCTGGACCCTAAACCGTCCCCGTCCCCTAAGCCTAACCCTAGCCCGAACCCTAACCCTAACACTTCCCCGAAGCCTGACCCTCACCCGTCCCCTAATCCTAACCCGTACGCTGACACTCACCCGCGCCCTCACACGTACGCTCCCCCTAAAGCGTTGTCGTACCCTCACCTGGACCCTAAACCGTCCCCGTCCCCTAAGCCTAACCCTAGCCCGAACCCTAACCCTAACCCTTCCCCGAAGCCTGACCCTCACCCGTCCCCTAATCCTAACCCGTACGCTGACACTCACCCGCGCCCTCACACGTACGCTCCTCCTAAAGCGTTGTCGTACCCTCACCTGGACCCTAAACCGTCCCCGTCCCCTAATCCTAACCCTAGCCCGAACCCTAACCCTAACCCTTCCCCGAAGCCTGACCCTCACCCGTCCCCTAATCCTAACCCGTACGCTGACACTCACCCACGCCCTCACACATACGCTCCCCCTAAAGCGTTGTCGTACCCTCACCTGGACCCTAAACCGTCCCCGTCCCCTAACCCTAACCCTAGCCCGAACCCTAACCCTAACCCTTCCCCGAAGCCTGACCCTCACCCTTCCCCTAATCCTAACCCGTACGCTGACATTCATCCGCGCCCTCACACGTACGCTCCCCCTAAAGCGTTGTCGTACCCTCACCCTGACCGTAAACCGTCCCCGTCCCCTAACCCTAACCCTAGCCCGAACCCTAACCCTAACCCTTCCCCGAAGCCTGACCCTCAGCCGTCCCCTAATCCTAACCCGTACGCTGACACTCACCCGCGCCCTCACACGTATGCTCCCCCTAAAGCGTTGTCGTACCCTCACCTGGACCCTAAACCGTCCCCGTCCCCTAACCCTAACCCTAGCCCGAACCCTAACCCTAACCCTTCCCCGAAGCCTGACTCTCACCCGTCCCCTAATCCTAACCCGTACGCTGACACTCACCCGCGCCCTCACACGTACGCTCCCCCTAAAGCGTTGTCGTACCCTCACCTGGACCCTAAACCGACCCCGTCCCCTAACCCTAACCCTAGCCCGAAACCTAACCCTAACCCTTCCCCGAAGCCTGACCCTCACCCGTCCCCTAATCCTAACCCGTACGCTGACACTCACCCGCGCCCTCACACGTACGCTCCCCCTAAAGCGTTGTCGTACCCTCACCTGGACCCTAAACCGTCCCCGTCCCCTAACCCTAACCCTAGCCCGAACCCTAACCCTAACCCTTCCCCGAAGCCTGACCCTCACCCGTCCCATAATCCTAACCCGTACGCTGACACTCACCCGTGCCCTCACACGTACGCTCCCCCTAAAGCGTTGTCGTACACTTACCTGGACCCTAAACCGTCCCCGTCCCCTAACCCTAACCCTAGCCCGAACCCTAACCCTAACCCTTCCCCGAAGCCTGACCCTCACCCGTCCCCTAATCCTAACCCGTACACTGACACTCACCCGCGCCCTCACACGTACGTTCCCCCTAAAGCGTTGTCGTACCCTCACCTGGACCCTAAACCGTCCCCGTCCCCTAACCCTAACCCTAGCCCGAACCCTAACCCTAAACCTTCCCCGAAGCCTGACCCTCACCCGTCCCCTAATCCTAACCCGTACGCTGACACTCACCCGCGCCCTCACACGTACGCTCCCCCTAAAGCGTTGTCGTACCCTCACCTGGACCCTAAACCGTCCCCGTCCCCTAACCCTAACCCTAGCCCGAACCCTAACCCTAACCCTTCCCCGAAGCCTGACCCTCACCCGTCCCCTAATCCTAACCCGTACGCTGACACTCACCCGCGCCCTCACACGTAGGCTCCCCCTAAAGCGTTGTCGTACCCTCACCTGGATCCTAAACCGTCCCCGTCCCCTAACCCTAACCCTAGCCCGAAACCTAACCCTAACCCTTCCCCGAAGCCTGACCCTCACCCGTCCCCTAATCCTAACCCGTACGCTGACACTCACCCGCACCCTCACACGTACGCTCCCCCTAAAGCGTTGTCGTACCCTCACCTGGACCCTAAACCGTCCCCGTCCCCTAACCCTAACCCTAGCCCGAACCCTAACCCTAACCCTTCCCCGAAGCCTGACCCTCACCCGTCCCCTAATCCTAACCCGTACGCTGACACTCACCCGCGCCCTCACACGTACGATCCCCCTAAAGCGTTGTCGTACCCTCACCTGGACCCTAAACCGTCCCCGTCCCCTAACCCTAACCCTAGCCCGAACCCTAACCCTAACCCTTCCCCGAAGCCTGACCCTCACCCGTCCCATAATCCTAACCCGAACGCTGACACTCACCCGTGCCCTCACACGTACGCTCCCCCTAAAGCGTTGTCGTACCCTTACCTGGACCCTAAACCGTCCCCGTCCCCTAACCCTAACCCTAGCCCGAACCCTAACCCTAACCCTTCCCCGAAGCCTGACCCTCACCCGTCCCCTAATCCTAACCCGTACACTGACACTCACCCGCGCCCTCACACGTACGCTCCCCCTAAAGCGTTGTCATACCCTCACCTGGACCCTAAACCGTCCCCGTCCCCTAACCCTAACCCTAGCCCGAACCCTAACCCTAAACCTTCCCCGAAGCCTGACCCTCACCCGTCCCCTAATCCTAACCCGTACGCTGACACTCACCCGCGCCCTCACACGAACGCTCCCCCTAAAGCGTTGTCGTACCCTCACCTGGACCCTAAACCGTCCCCGTCCCCTAACCCTAACCCTAGCCCGAACCCTAACCCTAACCCTTCCCCGAAGCCTGACCCTCACCCGTCCCCTAATCCTAACCCGTACGCTGACACTCACCCACGCCCTCACACGTACGCTCCCCCTAAAGCGTTGTCGTACCCTCACCTGGACCCTAAACCGTCCCCGTCCCCTAACCCTAACCCTAGCCCGAACCCTAATCCTAGCCCTTCCCCGAAGCCTGACCCTCACCCGTCCCCTAATCCTAACCCGTACGCTGACACTCACCCACGCCCTCACACGTACGCTCCCCCTAAAGCGTTGTCGTACCCTCACCTGGACCCTAAACCGTCCCCGTCCCCTAACCCTAACCCTAGCCCGAACCCTAATCCTAGCCCTTCCCCGAAGCCTGACCCTCACCCGTCCCCTAATCCTAACCCGTACGCTGACTCTCACCCGCGCCCTCACACGTACGCTCCCCCTAAAGCGTTGTCGTACCCTCATCTGGACCCTAAACCGTCCCCGTACCCTAACCCTAACCCTAGCCCGAACCCTAACCCTAACCCCTCCCCGAAGCCTGACCCTCACCCGTCCCCTAATCCTAACCCGTACGCTGACACTCACCCGCGCCCTCACACGTACGCTCCCCCTAAAGCGTTGTCGTACCCTCACCTGGACCCTAAACCGTCCCCGTCCCCTAACCCTAACCCTAGCCCGAACCCTAACCCTAACCCTTCCCCGAAGCCTGACCCTCACCAGTCCCCTAATCCTAACCCGTACGCTGACACTCACCCGCGCCCTCACACGTACGCTCCCCCTAAAGCGTTGTCGTACCCTCACCTGGACCCTAAACCGTCCCCGTCCCCTAACCCTAACCCTAGCCCGAACCCTAACCCTAACCCTAACCCTTCCCCGAAGCCTGACCCTCACCCGTCCCCTAATCCTAACCCGTACGCTGACTCTCAACCGCGCCCTCACACGTACGCTCCCCCTAAAGCGTTGTCGTACCCTCACCTGGACCCTAAACCGTTCCCGTACCCTAACCCTAACCCTAGCCCGAACCCTACCCTAACCCCTCCCCGAAGCCTGACCCTCACCCGTCCCCTAATCCTAACCCGTACGCTGACACTCACCCGCGCCCTCACACGTACGCTCCCCCTAAAGCGTTGTCGTACCCTCACCTGGACCCTAAACCGTCCCCGTCCCCTAACCCTAACCCTAGCCCGAACCCTAACCCTAACCCTTCCCCGAAGCCTGACCCTCACCCTTCTCCTAATCCTAACCCGTACGCTGACACTCACCCACGCCCTCACACGTACGCTCCCCCTAAAGCGTTGTCGTACCCTCACCTGGACCCTAAACCGTCCCCGTTCCCTACCCCTAACCCTAGCCCGAACCCTAACCCTAACCCTTCCCCGAAGCCTGACCCTCACCCGTCCCCTAATCCTAACCCGTATGCTGACACTCACCCGCGCCCTCACACGTACGCTCCCCCTAAAGCGTTGTCGTACCCTCACCTGGACCCTAAACCGTCCCCGTCCCCTAACCCTAACCCTAGCCCGAACCCTAACCCCAACCCTTCCCCGAAGCCTGACTCTCACCCGTCCCCTAATCCTAACCCGTACGCTGACACTCACCCGAGCCCTCACACGTACGCTCCCCCTAAAGCGTTGTCGTACCCTCACATGGACCCTAAACCGTCCCCGTCCCCTAACCCTAACCCTAGCCCGAACCCTAACCCTAACCCTTCCCCGAAGCCTGACCCTCAGCCGTCCCCTAATCCTAACCCGTACGCTGACACTCACCCGCGCCCTCACACGTACGCTCCCCCTAAAGCGTTGCCGTACCCTCACCTGGACCCTAAACCGTCCCCGTACCCTAACCCTAACCCTAGCCCGAACCCTAACCCTAACCCCTCCCCGAAGCCTGACCCTCACCCGTCCCCTAATCCTAACCCGTACGCTGACACTCACCCGCGCCCTCACACGTACGCTCCCCCTAAAGCGTTGTCGTACCCTCACCTGGACCCTAAACCGTCCCCGTCCCCTAACCCTAACCCTAGCCCGAACCCTAACCCTAACCCTTCCCCGAAGCCTGACCCTCACCCGTCCCATAATCCTAACCCGTACGCTGACACTCACCCGCGCCCTCACACGTACGCTCCCCCTAAAGCGTTGTCGTACCCTCACCTGGACCCTAAACCGTCCCCGTCCCCTAACCCTAACCCTAGCCCGAACCCTAACTCTAACCCTTCCCCGAAGCCTGACCATCACCCGTCCCCTAATCCTAACCCGTACGCTGACACTCACCCACGCCCTCACACGTACGCTACCCCTAAAACGTTGTCGTACCCTCACCTGGACCCTAAACCGTCCCCGTCCCCTAACCCTAACCCTAGCCCGAACCCTAACCCTAACCCTTCCCCGAAGCCTGACCCTCAGCCGTCCCCTAATCCTAACCCGTACGCTGACACTCACCCGCGCCCTCACACGTTCGCTCCCCCTAAAGCGTTATCGTACCCTCACCTGGACCCTAAACCGTCCCCGTCCCCTAAACCTAACCCTAGCCCGAAACCTAACCCTAACCCTTCCCCGAAGCCTGACCCTCACCCGTCCCCTAATCCTAACCCGTACGCTGACACTCACCCGCGCCCTCACACGTACGCTCCCCCTAAAGCGTTGTCGTACCCTCACCTGGACCCTAAACCGTCCCCGTCCCCTAACCCTAACCCTAGCCCGAACCCTAACCCTAACCCTTCCCCGAAGCCTGACCCTCACCCGTCCCCTAATCCTAACCCGTACGCTGACACTCACCCGCGCCCTCACACGTACGCTCCCCGTAAAGCGTTGTCGTACCCTCACCTGGACCCTAAACCGTCCCCGTCCCCTAACCCTAACCCTAGCCCGAACCCTAACCCTAACCCTTCCCCGAAGCCTGACCCTCACCCGTCCCCTAATCCTAACCCGTACGCTGACACTCACCCGCGCCCTCACACGTACGCTCCCCCTAAAGCGTTGTCATACACTCACCTGGACCCTAAACCGTCCCCGTCCCCTAAGCCTAACCCTAGCCCGAACCCTAACCCTAAACCTTCCCCGAAGCCTGACCCTCACCCGTCCCCTAATCCTAACCCGTACGCTGACACTCACCCGCGCCCTCACACGTACGCTCCCCCTAAAGCGTTGTCGTACCCTCACCTGGACCCTAAACCGTCCCCGTCCCCTAACCCTAACCCTAGCCCGAACCCTAACCCTAACCCTTCCCCGAAGCCTGACCCTCACCCGTCCCCTAATCCTAACCCGTACGCTGACACTCACCCGCACCCTCACACGTACGCTACCCCTAAAGCGTTGTCGTACCCTCACCTGGACCCTAAACCGTCCCCGTCCCCTAACCCTAACCCTAGCCCGAACCCTAACCCTAACCCTTCCCCGAAGCCTGACCCTCAGCCGTCCCCTAATCCTAACCCGTACGCTGACACTCACCCGCGCCCTCACACGCACGCTCCCCCTAAAGTGTTGTCGTACCCTCACCTGGACCCTAAACCGTCCCCGTCCCCTAACTCTAACCCTAGCCCGAAACCGAACCCTAACCCTTCCCCGAAGCCTGACCCTCACCCGTCCCCTAATCCTAACCCGTACGCTGACACTCACCCGCGCCCTCACACGTACGCTCCCCCTAAAGCGTTGTCGTACCCTCACCTGGACCCTAAACCGTCCCCGTCCCCTAACCCTAACCCTAGCCCGAACCCTAACCCTAACCCTTCCCCGAAGCCTGACCCTCACCCGTCCCCTAATCCTAACCCGTACGCTGACACTCACCCGCGCCCTCACACGTACGCTCCCCCTAAAGCGTTGTCGTACCCTCACCTGGACCCTAAACCGTCCCCGTCCCCTAACCCTAACCCTAGCCCGAACCCTAACCCTAACCCTTCCCCGAAGCCTCACCCTCACCCGTACCCT
The DNA here is from genome assembly GCF_937001465.1 of Orcinus orca. Classification (NCBI taxonomy): domain Eukaryota; kingdom Metazoa; phylum Chordata; class Mammalia; order Artiodactyla; family Delphinidae; genus Orcinus; species Orcinus orca. Next base: position 646,668 of record NW_026043917.1, on the reverse strand, counting down.
AATCCTAACCCGTACGCTGACACTCACCCGCGCCCTCACACGTACGCTCCCCCTAAAGCGTTGTCGTACCCTCACCTGGACCCTAAACCGTCCCCGTCCCCTAACCCTAACCCTAGCCCGAACCCTAACCCTAACCCTTCCCCGAAGCCTGACCCTCACCCGTCCCCTAATCCTAACCCGTACGTTGACACTCACCCGCGCCCTCACACGTACGCTCCCCCTAAAGCGTTGTCGTACCCTCACCTGGACCCTAAACCGTCCCCGTCCCCTAACCCTAACCCTAGCCCAAACCCTAACCCTAACCCTTCCCCGAAGCCTGACCCTCACCCGTCCCCTAATCCTAACCCGTACGCTGACACTCACCCGCGCCCTCACACGTACGCTCCCCCTAAAGCGTTGTCGTACCCTCACCTGGACCCTAAACCGTCCCCGTCCCCTAACCCTAACCCTAGCCCGAACCCTAACCCTAACCCTTCCCCGAAGCCTGACCCTCACCAGTCCCCTAATCCTAACCCGTACGCTGACATTCACCCGCGCCCTCACACGTACGCTCCCCCTAAAGCGTTGTCGTACCCTCACCTGGACCCTAAACCGTCCCCGTCCCCTAACCCTAACCCTAGCCCAAACCCTAACCCTAACCCTTCCCCGAAGCCTGACCCTCACCCGTCCCCTAATCCTAACCCGTACGCTGACACTCACCCGCACCCTCACACGTACGCTCCCCCTAAAGCGTTGTCGTACCCTCACCTGGACCCTAAACCGTCCCCGTCCCCTAACCCTATCCCTAGCCCGAACCCTAACCCTAAACCTTCCCCGAAGCCTGACCCTCACCCGTCCCCTAATCCTAACCCGTACGCTGACACTCACCCGCGCCCTCACACGTACGCTCCCCCTAAAGCGTTGTCGTACCCTCACCTGGACCCTAAACCGTCCCCGTCCCCTAACCCTAACCCTAGCCCGAACCCTAACCCTAAACCTTCCCCGAAGCCTGACCCTCACCCGTCCCCTAATCCTAACCCGTACGCTGACACTCACCCGCGCCCTCACACGTACGCTCCCCCTAAAGCGTTGTCGTACCCTCACCTGGACCCTAAACCGTCCCCGTCCCCTAACCCTAACCCTAGCCCGAACCCTAACCCTAACCCTTCCCCGAAGCCTGACCCTCACCCGTCCCCTAATCCTAACCCGTACGCTGACACTCACCCGCACCCTCACACGTACGCTACCCCTAAAGCGTTGTCGTACCCTCACCTGGACCCTAAACCGTCCCCGTCCCCTAACCCTAACCCTAGCCCGAACCCTAACCCTAACCCTTCCCCGAAGCCTGACCCTCAGCCGTCCCCTAATCCTAACCCGTACGCTGACACTCACCCGCGCCCTCACACGCACGCTCCCCCTAAAGTGTTGTCGTACCCTCACCTGGACCCTAAACCGTCCCCGTCCCCTAACTCTAACCCTAGCCCGAAACCGAACCCTAACCCTTCCCCGAAGCCTGACCCTCACCCGTCCCCTAATCCTAACCCGTACGCTGACACTCACCCGCGCCCTCACACGTACGCTCCCCCTAAAGCGTTGTCGTACCCTCACCTGGACCCTAAACCGTCCCCGTCCCCTAACCCTAACCCTAGCCCGAACCCTAACCCTAACCCTTCCCCGAAGCCTGACCCTCACCCGTCCCCTAATCCTAACCCGTACGCTGACACTCACCCGCGCCCTCACACGTACGCTCCCCCTAAAGCGTTGTCGTACCCTCACCTGGACCCTAAACCGTCCCCGTCCCCTAACCCTAACCCTAGCCCGAACCCTAACCCTAACCCTTCCCCGAAGCCTCACCCTCACCCGTACCCTAATCCTAACCCGTACGCTGACACTCACCCACGCCCTCACACGTACGCTCCCCCTAAAGCGTTGTCGTACCCTCACCTGGACCCTAAACCGTCCCCGTCCCCTAACCCTAACCCTAGCCCGAACCCTAACCCTAACCCTTCCCCGAAGCCTGACCCTCACCCGTCCCCTAATCCTAACCCGTACGTTGACACTCACCCGCGCCCTCACACGTACGCTCCCCCTAAAGCGTTGTCGTACCCTCACCTGGACCCTAAACCATCCCCGTCCCCTAACCCTAACCCTAGCCCAAACCCTAACCCTAACCCTTCCCCGAAGCCTGACCCTCACCCGTCCCCTAATCCTAACCCGTACGCTGACACTCACCCGCGCCCTCACACGTACGCTCCCCCTAAAGCGTTGTCGTACCCTCACCTGGACCCTAAACCGTCCCCGTCCCCTAACCCTAACCCTAGCCCGAACCCTAACCCTAACCCTTCCCCGAAGCCTGACCCTCACCAGTCCCCTAATCCTAACCCGTACGCTGACATTCACCCGCGCCCTCACACGTACGCTCCCCCTAAAGCGTTGTCGTACCCTCACCTGGACCCTAAACCGTCCCCGTCCCCTAACCCTAACCCTAGCCCAAACCCTAACCCTAACCCTTCCCCGAAGCCTGACCCTCACCCGTCCCCTAATCCTAACCCGTACGCTGACACTCACCCGCACCCTCACACGTACGCTCCCCCTAAAGCGTTGTCGTACCCTCACCTGGACCCTAAACCGTCCCCGTCCCCTAACCCTAACCCTAGCCCGAACCCTAACCCTTCCCCGAAGCCTGACCCTCACCCGTCCCCTAATCCTAACCCGTACGCTGACACTCACCCGCGCCCTCACACGTACCCCCCCCCTAAAGCGTTGTCGTACCCTCACCTGGACCCTAAACCGTCCCCGTCCCCTAACCCTAACCCTAGCCCGAACCCTAACCCTAACCCTTCCCCGAAGGCTGACCCTCACCCGTCCCCTAATCCTAACCCGTACGCTGACACTCACCCGCACCCTCACACGTACGCTCCCCCTAAAGCGTTGTCGTACCCTCACCTGGACCCTAAACAGTCCCCGTCCCCTAACCCTAACCCTAGCCCGAACCCTAACCCTAACCCTTCCCCGAAGCCTGACCCTCACCCGTCCCCTAATCCTAACCCGTACGCTGACACTCACCCGCGCCCTCACACGTACGCTCCCCCTAAAGCGTTGTCGTACCCTCACCTGGACCCTAAACCGTCCCCGTCCCCTAACCCTAACCCTAGCCCGAACCCTAACCCTAACCCTTCCCCGAAGCCTGACCCTCACCAGTCCCCTAATCCTAACCCGTACGCTGACACTCACCCGCGCCCTCACACGTACACTCCCCCTAAAGCGTTGTCGTACCCTCACCTGGACCCTAAACCGTCCCCGTCCCCTAACCCTAACCCTAGCCCGAACCCTAACCCTAACACTTCCTCGAAGCCTGACCCTCACCCGTCCCCTAATCCTAACCCGTACGCTGACACTCACCCGCGCCCTCACACGTACGCCCCACCAAAGCGTTGTCGTACCCTCACCTGGACCCTAAACCGTCCCCGTCCCCTAACCCTAACCCTAGCCCGAACCCTAAACCTAACACTTCCCCGAAGCCTGACCCTCACCCGTCCCCTAATCCTAACCCGTACGCTGACACTCACCCGCGCCCTCACACGTACTCTCCCCCTAAAGCGTTGTCGTACCTTCACCTGGACCCTAAACTGTCGCCGTCCCCTAACCCTAACCCTAGCCCGAACCCTAACCCTAACCCTTCCCCGAAGCCTGACCCTCACCCGTCCCCTAATCCTAACCCGTACGCTGACACTCACCCACGCCCTCACACGTACGCTCCCCCTAAAGCGTTGTCGTACCCTCACCTGTACCCTAAACCGTCCCCGTCCCCTAAGCGTAACCCTAGCCCGAACCCTAACCCTAACACTTCCCCGAAGCCTGACCCTCACCCGTCCCCTAATCCTAACACGTACGCTGACACTCACCCGCGCCCTCACACATACGCTCCCCCTAAAGCGTTGTCGTACCCTCACCTGGACCCTAAACCGTCCCCGTCCCCTAACCCTAACTCTAGCCCAAACCCTAACCCTAACCCTTCCCCGAAACCTGACCCTCACCCGTCCCTTAATCCTAACCCGTACGCTGACACTCACCCGCGCCCTCACACGTACGCCCCCCCTAAAGCGTTGTCGTACCCTCACCTGGACCCTAAACCGTCCCCGTCCCCTAACCCTAACCCTAGCCCGAACCCTAACCCTAACCCTTCCCCGAAGCCTGACCCTCACCCGTCCCCTAATCCTAACCCGTACGCTGACACTCACCCGCGCCCTCACACGTACGCTCCCCCTAAAGCATTGCAGTACCCTCACCTGGACCCTAAACCGTCCCCGTCCCCTAACCTTAACCCTAGCCCGAACCCTAACCCTAACCCTTCCCCGAAGCCTGACCCTCACCCGTCCCCTAATCCTAACCCGTACGCTGACACTCACCCACGCCCTCACAAGTATGCTCCCCCTAAAGCGTTGTCGTACCCTCACCTGGATCCTAAACCGTCCCCGTCCCCTAACCCTAACCCTAGCCCGAACCCTAACCCTAACCCTTCCCCGAAGCCTGACCCTCACCCGTCCCCTAATCCTAACCCGTACACTGACACTCACCCGCGCCCTCACACGTACTCTCCCCCTAAAGCGTTGTCGTACCCTCACCTGGACCCTAAACCGTTCCCGTCCCCTAACCCTAACCCTAGCCCGAACCCTAACCCTAACCCTTCCCAGAAGCCTAACACTCACCCGTCCCATAATCCTAACCCGTACGCTGACACTCACCCACGCCCTCACACGTACGCTCCCCCTAAAGCGTTGTCGTACCCTCACCTGGACCCTAAACCGTCCCCGTCCCCTAACCCTAACCGTAGCCCGAACCCTAACCCTAACCCTTCCCCGAAGCCTGACCCTCAGCCGTCCCCTAATCCTAACCCGTACACTGACACTCACCCGCGCCCTCACACGTACGCCTTACCAAAGCGTTGTCGTACCCTCACCTGGACCCTAAACCGTCCCCGTCCCCTAACCCTAACCGTAGCCCGAACCCTAACCCTAACCCTTCCCCGAAGCCTGACCCTCACCCGTCCCCTAATCCTAACCCGTACGCTGACACTCACCCACGCCCTCACACGTACGCTCCCCCTAAAGCGTTGTTGTTCCCTCACCTGTACCCTAAACCGTCCCCGTCCCCTAAGCGTAACCCTAGCCCGAACCCTAACCCTAACACTTCCCCGAAGCCTGACCCTCACCCGTCCCCTAATCCTAACCCGTACGCTGACACTCACCCGCGCCCTCAAACATACGCTCCCCCTAAAGCGTTGTCGTACCCTCACCTGGACCCTAAACCGTCCCCGTCCCCTAACCCTAACCCTAGCCCGAACCCTAACCCTAACCCTTCCCCGAAGCCTGACGCTCACCCGTCCCCTAATCCTAACCCGTACGCTGACACTCACCCGCGCCCTCACACGTACGCTCCCCCCAAAGCGTTGTCGTACCCTCACCTGGACCCTAAACCGTCCCCGTCCCCTAACCCTAACCCTAGCCCGAACCCTAACCCTAACCCTTCCCCGAAGCCTGACCCTCACCCGTCCCCTAATCCTAACCCGTACGCTGACACTCACCCGCGCCCTCACACGTACGCTCCCCCTAAAGCATTGTCGTACCCTCACCTGGACCCTAAACCGTCTTCGTCCCCTAACCCTAACCCTACCCCGAACCCTAACCCTAACACTTCCCCGAAGCCTGACCCTCACCCGTCCCCTAATCCTAACCCGTACGCAGACACTCACCCGCGCCCTCACACGTACGCTCCCCCTAAAGCATCTTACCATCACCTGGACCCTAAACCGTCCCCGTCCCCTAACCCTAACCCTAGCCCGAACCCTAACCCTAACCCTTCCCCGAAGTCTGACCCTCAGCCGTCCCCTAATCCTAACCCGTACGCTGACACTCACCCGCGCCCTCACACGTACGCTCCCCCTAAAGCGTTGTCGTACACTCACCTGGACCCTAAACCGTCCCCGTCCCCTAACCCTAACCCTAGCCCGAACCCTAACCCTAACACTTCCCCGAAGCCTGACCCTCACCCGTCCCCTAATCCTAACCCGTACGCTGACACTCACCCGCGCCCTCACACGTACGCTCCCCCTAAAGCGTTGTCGTACCCTCATCTGGACCCTAAACCGTCCCCGCCCCTAACCCTAACCCTAGCCCGAACCCTAACCCTAACCCTTCCCCGAAGCCTGACCCTCACCCGTCCCATAATCCTAACCCGTACGCTGACACTCACCCGCGCCCTCACACGTACGCTCCCCCTAAAGCGTTGTCGTACCCTCACCTGGACCCTAAACCGTCCCCGTCCCCTAACCCTAACCCTAGCCCGAAACCGAACCCTAACCCTTCCCCGAAGCCTGACCCTCACCCGTCCCCTAATCCTAACCCGTACGCTGACACTCACCCGCGCCCTCACACGTACGCTCCCCCTAAAGCGTTGTCGTACCCTCACCTGGACCCTAAACCGTCCCCATCCCCTAACCCTAACCCTAGCCCGAACCCTAACCCTAACACTTCCCCGAAGCCTGACCCTCACCCGTCCCCTAATCCTAACCCGTACGCTGACACTCACCCGCGCCCTCACACGTACGCTCCCCCTAAAGCGTTGTCGTACCCTCACCTGGACCCTAAACCGTCCCCGTCCCCTAACCCTAACCCTAGCCCGAACCCTAACCCTTACCCTTCCCCGAAGCCTGACCCTCACCCGTCCCCTAATCCTAACCCGTACGCTGACACTCACCCGCGCCCTCACACGTACGCTCCACCTAAAGCGTTGTCGTACCCTCATCTGGACCCTAAACCGTCCCCGCCCCTAACCCTAACCCTAGCCCGAACCCTAACCCTAACCCTTCCCCGAAGCCTGACCCTCACCCTTCCCATAATCCTAACCCGTACGCTGACACTCACCCACGCCCTCACACGTACTCTCCCCCTAAAGCGTTGTCGTACCTTCACCTGGACCCTAAACTGTCGCCGTCCCCTAACCCTAACCCTAGCCCGAACCCTAACCCTAACCCTTCCCCGAAGCCTGACCCTCACCCGTCCCCTAATCCTAACCCGTACGCTGACACTCACCCGCGCCCTCACACGTACGCTCCCCCTAAAGCGTTGTCATACCCTCACCTGGACCCTAAACCGTCCCCGGCCCCTAACCCTAACCCTAACCCGAACCCTAACCCTAAACCTTCCCCGAAGCCTGACCCTCACCCGTCCCCTAATCCTAACCCGTACGCTGACACTCACCCGCGCCCTCACACGTACGCTCCCCCTAAAGCGTTGTCGTACCCTCACCTGGACCCTAAACCGTCCCCGTCCCCTAACCCTAACCCTAGCCCGAACCCTAACCCTAACACTTCCCCGAAGCCTGACCCTCACCCGTCCCCTAAACCTAACCCGTACGCTGACACTCACCCGCGCCCTCACACGTACGCTCCCCCTAAAGCGTTGTCGTACCCTCACCTGGACCCTAAACCGTCCCCGTCCCCTAACCCTAACCCTAGCCCGAACCCTAACCCTAACCCTTCCCCGAAGCCTGACCGTCAGCCGTCCCCTAACCCTAACCCGTACGCTGACACTCACCCGCGCCTTCACACGTACGCTCCCCCTAAAGCGTTGTCGTACCCTCACCTGGACCCTAAACCGTCCCCGTCCCCTAACCCTAACCCTAGCCCGAACCCTAACCCTAAACCTTCCCCGAAGCCTGACCCTCACCCGTCCCCTAATCCTAACCCGTACGCTGACACTCACCCGCGCCCTCACACGTAGGCTCCCCCTAAAGCGTTGTCGTACCCTCACCTGGACCCTAAACCGTCCCCGTCCCCTAACCCTAACCCTAGCCCGAACCCTAACCCTAACCCTTCCCCGAAGCCTGACCCGCACCCGTCCCCTAATCCTAACCCGTACGCTGACACTCACCCGCGCCCTCACACGTACGCTCCCCCTAAAGCGTTGTCGTACCCTCACCTGGACCCTAAACCGTCCCCGTCCCCTAACCCTAACCCTAGCCCGAACCCTAACCCTAACCCTTCCCCGAAGCCTGACCCTCACCCGTCCCCTAATCCTAACCCGTACGCTGACACTCACCCGCGCCCTCACACGTACGCTCCCCCTAAAGCGTTGTCGTACCCTCACCTGGACCCTAAACCGTCCCCGTCCCCTAACCCTAACCCTAGCCCGAACCCTAACCCTAACCCTTCCCCGAAGCCTGACCCTCACCCGTCCCCTAATCCTAACCCGTACGCTGACACTCACCAGCGCCCTCACACGTACGCTCCCCCTAAAGCGTTGTCGTACCCTCACCTGGACCCTAAACCGTCCCCGTCCCCTAACCCTAACCCTAGCCCGAACCCTAACCCTAACCCTTCCCCGAAGCCTGACCCTCACCCGTCCCCTAATCCTAACCCGTACGCTGACACTCACCCGCGCCCTCACAAGTACGCTCCCCCTAAAGCGTTGTCGTACCCTCACCTGGACCCTAAACCGTCCCCGTCCCCTAACCCTAACCCTAGCCCGAACCCTAACCCTAACCCTTCCCCGAAGCCTGACCCTCACCCGTCCCCTAATCCTAACCCGTACGCTGACACTCACCAGCGCCCTCACACGTACGCTCCCCCTAAAGCGTTGTCGTACCCTCACCTGGACCCTAAACCGTCCCCGTCCCCTAACCCTAACCCTAGCCCGAACCCTAACCCTAACCCTTCCCCGAAGCCTGACCCTCACCCGTCCCCTAATCCTAACCCGTACGCTGACACTCACCCGCGCCCTCACACGTACGCTCCCCCTAAAGCGTTGTCGTACCCTCACCTGGACCCTAAACCGTCCCCGTCCCCTAACCCTAACCCTAGCCCGAACCCTAACCCTAACCCTTCCCTGAAGTCTGACCCTCACCCTTCCCCTAATCCTAACCCGTACGCTGACACTCACCCGCGCCCTCACACGTATACTCCCCCTAAAGCGTTGTCGTACCCTCACCTGGACCCTAAACCGTCCCCGTCCCCTAACCCTAACCCTAGCCCGAACCCTAACCCTAAACCTTCCCCGAAGCCTGACCCTCACCCGTCCCCTAATCCTAACCCGTACGCTGACACTCACCCGTGCCCTCACACGTACGCTCCCCCTAAAGCGTTGTCGTACCCTCACCTGGACCCTAAACCGTCCCCGTCCCCTAACCCTAACCCTAGCCCGAACCCTAACCCTAACCCTTCCCCGAAGCCTGACCCTCACCCGTCCCCTAATCCTAACCCGTACGCTGACACTCACCCGCGCCCTCACACGTACGCTCCCCCTAAAGCGTTGTCGTACCCTCACCTGGACCCTAAACCGTCCCCGTCCCCTAACCCTAACCCTAGCCCGAACCCTAACCCTAACCCTTCCCCGAAGCCTGAACCTCACCCGTCCCCTAATCCTAACCCGTACGCTGACACTCACCCGCGCCCTCACATGTACGCTCCCCCTAAAGCGTTGTCGTACCCTCACCTGGACCCTAAACCGTCCCCGTCCCCTAACCCTAACCCTAGCCCGAACCCTAACCCTAACCCTTCCCCGAAGCCTGACCCTCACCCGTCCCCTAATCCTAACCCGTACGCTGACACTCACCCGCGCCCTCACACGTACGCTCCCCCTAAAGCGTTGTCGTACCCTCACCTGGACCCTAAACCGTCCCCATCCCCTAACCCTAACCCTAGCCCGAACCCTAACCCTAAACCTTCCCCGAAGCCTGACCCTCACCCGTCCCCTAATCCTAACCCGTACGCTGACACTCACCCGCGCCCTCACACGTACGCTCCCCCTAAAGCGTTGTCGTACCCTCACCTGGACCCTAAACCGTCCCCGTCCCCTAACCCTAACCCTAGCCCGAACCCTAACCCTAACCCTTCCCCGAAGCCTGACCCTCACCCGTCCCCTAATCCTAACCCGTACGCTGATACTCACCCGCGCCCTCACACGTACGCTCCCCCTAAAGCGTTGTCGTACCCTCACCTGGACCCTAAACCGTCCCCGTCCCCTAAGCCTAACCCTAGCCCGAACCCTAACCCTAACCCTTCCCCGAAGCCTGACCCTCACCTGTCCCCTAATCCTAACCCGTACGCTGACACTCACCCGCGCCCTCACACGTACGCTCCCCCTAAAGCGTTGTCGTACCCTCACCTGGACCCTAAACCGTCCCCGTCCCCTAAGCCTAACCCTAGCCCGAACCCTAACCCTAACCCTTCCCCGAAGCCTGACCCTCACCCGTCCCCTAATCTTAACCCGTACGCTGACACTCACCCGCGCCCTCACACGTACGCTCCCCCTAAAACGTTGTCGTACCCTCACCTGGACCCTAAACCGTCCCCGTCCCCTAAGCCTAACCCTAGCCCGAACCCTAACCCTAACACTTCCCCGAAGCCTGACCCTCACCCGTCCCCTAATCCTAACACGTACGCTGACACTCACCCGCGCCCTCACACGTACGCTCCCCCTAAAGCGTTGTCGTACCCTCACCTGGACCCTAAACCGTCCCCGTCCCCTAACCCTAACCCTAGCCCGAACCCTAACCCTAACCCTTCCCCGAAGCCTGACCCTCACCCGTCCCCTAATCCTAACCCGTACGCTGACACTCACCCGTGCCCTCACACGTACGCTCCTCCTAAATCGTTGTCGTACCCTCACCTGGACCCTAAACCGTCCCCGTCCCCTAATCCTAACCCTAGCCCGAACCCTAACCCTAACCCTTCCCCGAAGCCTGACCCTCACCCGTCCCCTAATCCTAACCCGTACGCTGACACTCACCCACGCCCTCAAACGTACGCTCCCCCTAAAGCGTTGTCGTACCCTCACCTGGACCCTAAACCGTCCCCGTCCCCTAACCCTAACCCTAGCCCGAACCCTAACCCTAACCCTTCCCCGAAGCCTGACCCTCACCCTTCCCCTAATCCTAACCCGTACGCTGACATTCATCCGCGCCCTCACACGTACGCTCCCCCTAAAGCGTTGTCGTACCCTCACCCTGACCGTAAACCGTCCCCGTCCCCTAACCCTAACCCTAGCCCGAACCCTAACCCTAACCCTTCCCCGAAGCCTGACCCTCAGCCGTCCCCTAATCCTAACCCGTACGCTGACACTCACCCGCGCCCTCACACGTACGCTCCCCCTAAAGCGTTGTCGTACCCTCACCTGGACCCTAAACCGTCCCCGTCCCCTAACCCTAACCCTAGCCCGAACCCTAACCCTAACCCTTCCCCGAAGCCTGACCCTCACCCGTCCCCTAATCCTAACCCGTACGCTGACACTCACCCGCGCCCTCACACGTACGCTCCCCCTAAAGCGTTGTCGTACCCTCACCTGGACCCTAAACCGACCCCGTCCCCTAACCCTAACCCTAGCCCGAAACCTAACCCTAACCCTTCCCCGAAGCCTGACCCTCACCCGTCCCCTAATCCTAACCCGTACGCTGACACTCACCCGCGCCCTCACACGTACGCTCCCCCTAAAGCGTTGTCGTACCCTCACCTGGACCCTAAACCGTCCCCGTCCCCTAACCCTAACCCTAGCCCGAACCCTAACCCTAACCCTTCCCCGAAGCCTGACCCTCACCCGTCCCATAATCCTAACCCGTACGCTGACACTCACCCGTGCCCTCACACGTACGCTCCCCCTAAAGCGATGTCGTACACTTACCTGGACCCTAAACCGTCCCCGTCCCCTAACCCTAACCCTAGCCCGAACCCTAACCCTAACCCTTCCCCGAAGCCTGACCCTCACCCGTCCCCTAATCCTAACCCGTACGCTGACACTCACCCGCGCCCTCACATGTACGCTCCCCCTAAAGCGTTGTCGTACCCTCACCTGGACCCTAAACCGTCCCCGTCCCCTAACCCTAACCCTAGCCCGAACCCTAACCCTAAACCTTCCCCGAAGCCTGACCCTCACCCGTCCCCTAATCCTAACCCGTACACTGACACTCACCCGCGCCCTCACACGTACGCTCCCCCTAAAGCGTTGTCGTACCCTCACCTGGACCCTAAACCGTCCCCGTCCCCTAACCCTAACCCTAGCCCGAACCCTAACCCTAACCCTTCCCCGAAGCCTGACCCTCACCCGTCCCCTAATCCTAACCCGTACGCTGACACTCACCCGCGCCCTCACACGTACGCTCCCCCTAAAGCGTTGTCGTACCCTCACCTGGACCCTAAACCGTCCCAGTCCCCTAACCCTAACCCTAGCCCGAACCCTAACCCTAACCCTTCCCCGAAGCCTGACCCTCACCCGTCCCCTAATCCTAACCCGTACGCTGACTCTCACCCGCGCCCTCACACGTACGCTCCCCCTAAAGCGTTGTCGTACCCTCACCTGGACCCTAAACCGTCCCCGTACCCTAACCCTAACCCTAGCCCGAACCCTAACCCTAACCCCTCCCCGAAGCCTGACCCTCACCCGTCCCCTAATCCTAACCCGTACGCTGACACTCACCCGCGCCCTCACACGTACGCTCCCCCTAAAGCGTTGTCGTACCCTCACCTGGACCCTAAACCGTCCCCGTCCCCTAACCCTAACCCTAGCCCGAACCCTAACCCTAACCCTTCCCCGAAGCCTGACCCTCACCCGTCTCCTAATCCTAACCCGTACGCTGACACTCACCACGCCCTCACATGTACGCTCCCCCTAAAGCGTTGTCGTACCCTCACCTGGACCCTAAACCGTCCCCGTCCCCTACCCCTAACCCTAGCCCGAACCCTAACCCTAACCCTTCCGCGAAGCCTGACCCTCACCCGTCCCCTAATCCTAACCCGTACGCTGACACTAACCCGCGCCCTCACACGTATGCTCCCCCTAAAGCATTTTCGTACCCTCACCTGGACCCTAAACCGTCCCCGTCCCCTAACCCTAACCCTAGCCCGAACCCTAACCCTAACCCTTCCCCGAAGCCTGACCCTCACCTGTCCCCTAATCCTAACCCGTACGCTGACACTCACCCGCGCCCTCACACGTAGGCTCCCCCTAAAGCGTTGTCGTACCCTCACCTGGATCCTAAACCGTCCCCGTCCCCTAACCCTAACCCTAGCCCGAAACCTAACCCTAACCCTTCCCCGAAGCCTGACCCTCACCCGTCCCCTAATCCTAACCCGTACGCTGACACTCACCCGCACCCTCACACGTACGCTCCCCCTAAAGCGTTGTCGTACCCTCACCTGGACCCTAAACCGTCCCCGTCCCCTAACCCTAACCCTAGCCCGAACCCTAACCCTAACCCTTCCCCGAAGCCTGACCCTCACCCGTCCCCTAATCCTAACCCGTACGCTGACACTCACCCGCGCCCTCACACGTACGATCCCCCTAAAGCGTTGTCGTACCCTCACCTGGACCCTAAACCGTCCCCGTCCCCTAACCCTAACCCTAGCCCGAACCCTAACCCTAACCCCTCCCCGAAGCCTGACCCTCACCCGTCCCCTAATCCTAACCCGTACGCTGACACTCACCCGCGCCCTCACACGTACGCTCCCCCTAAAGCGTTGTCGTACCCTCACCTGGACCCTAAACCGTCCCTGTCCCCTAACCCTAACCCTAGCCCGAACCCTAACCCTAACCCTTCCCCGAAGCCTGACCCTCACCCGTCTCCTAATCCTAACCCGTACGCTGACACTCACCCACGCCCTCACATGTACGCTCCCCCTAAAGCGTTGTCGTACCCTCACCTGGACCCTAAACCGTCCCCGTACCCTACCCCTAACCCTAGCCCGAACCCTAACCCTAACCCTTCCCCGAAGCCTGACCCTCACCCGTCCCCTAATCCTAACCCGTACGCTGACACTCACCCGCGCCCTCACACGTAGGCTCCCCCTAAAGCGTTGTCGTACCCTCACCTGGACCCTAAACCGTCCCCGTCCCCTAACCCTAACCCTAGCCCGAAACCTAACCCTAACCCTTCCCCGAAGCCTGACCCTCACCCGTCCCCTAATCCTAACCCGTACGCTGACACTCACCCGCGCCCTCACACGTACGCTCCCCCTAAAGCGTTGTCGTACCCTCACCTGGACCCTAAACCGTCCCCGTCCCCTAACCCTAACCCTAGCCCGAACCCTAACCCTAACCCTTCCCCGAAGCCTGACCCTCACCAGTCCCCTAATCCTAACCCGTACGCTGACACTCACCCGCGCCCTCACACGTACGCTCCCCCTAAAGCGTTGTCGTACCCTCACCTGGACCCTAAACCGTCCCCGTCCCCTAACCCTAACCCTAGCCCGAACCCTAACCCTAACCCTAACCCTTCCCCGAAGCCTGACCCTCACCCGTCCCCTAATCCTAACCCGTACGCTGACTCTCAACCGCGCCCTCACACGTACGCTCCCCCTAAAGCGTTGTCGTACCCTCACCTGGACCCTAAACCGTTCCCGTACCCTAACCCTAACCCTAGCCCGAACCCTAACCCTAACCCCTCCCCGAAGCCTGACCCTCAGCCGTCCCCTAATCCTAACCCGTACGCTGACACTCACCCGCGCCCTCACACGTACGCTCCCCCTAAAGCGTTGTCGTACCCTCACCTGGACCCTAAACCGTCCCCGTCCCCTAACCCTAACCCTAGCCCGAACCCTAACCCTAACCCTTCCCCGAAGCCTGACCCTCACCCGTCCCCTAATCCTAACCCGTACGCTGACACTCACCCGCGCCCTCACACGTACGCTCCCCCTAAAGCGTTGTCGTACCCTCACCTGGACCCTAAACCGACCCCGTCCCCTAACCCTAACCCTAGCCCGAAACCTAACCCTAACCCTTCCCCGAAGCCTGACCCTCACCCGTCCCCTAATCCTAACCCGTACGCTGACACTCACCCGCGCCCTCACACGTACGCTCCCCCTAAAGCGTTGTCGTACCCTCACCTGGACCCTAAACCGTCCCCGTCCCCTAACCCTAACCCTAGCCCGAACCCTAACCCTAACCCTTCCCCGAAGCCTGACCCTCACCCGTCCCATAATCCTAACCCGTACGCTGACACTCACCCGTGCCCTCACACGTACGCTCCCCCTAAAGCGTTGTCGTACACTTACCTGGACCCTAAACCGTCCCCGTCCCCTAACCCTAACCCTAGCCCGAACCCTAACCCTAACCCTTCCCCGAAGCCTGACCCTCACCCGTCCCCTAATCCTAACCCGTACGCTGACACTCACCCGCGCCCTCACATGTACGCTCCCCCTAAAGCGTTGTCGTACCCTCACCTGGACCCTAAACCGTCCCCGTCCCCTAACCCTAACCCTAGCCCGAACCCTAACCCTAAACCTTCCCCGAAGCCTGACCCTCACCCGTCCCCTAATCCTAACCCGTACACTGACACTCACCCGCGCCCTCACACGTACGCTCCCCCTAAAGCGTTGTCGTACCCTCACCTGGACCCTAAACCGTCCCCGTCCCCTAACCCTAACCCTAGCCCGAACCCTAACCCTAACCCTTCCCCGAAGCCTGACCCTCACCCGTCCCCTAATCCTAACCCGTACGCTGACACTCACCCGCGCCCTCACACGTACGCTCCCCCTAAAGCGTTGTCGTACCCTCACCTGGACCCTAAACCGTCCCAGTCCCCTAACCCTAACCCTAGCCCGAACCCTAACCCTAACCCTTCCCCGAAGCCTGACCCTCACCCGTCCCCTAATCCTAACCCGTACGCTGACTCTCACCCGCGCCCTCACACGTACGCTCCCCCTAAAGCGTTGTCGTACCCTCACCTGGACCCTAAACCGTCCCCGTACCCTAACCCTAACCCTAGCCCGAACCCTAACCCTAACCCCTCCCCGAAGCCTGACCCTCACCCGTCCCCTAATCCTAACCCGTACGCTGACACTCACCCGCGCCCTCACACGTACGCTCCCCCTAAAGCGTTGTCGTACCCTCACCTGGACCCTAAACCGTCCCCGTCCCCTAACCCTAACCCTAGCCCGAACCCTAACCCTAACCCTTCCCCGAAGCCTGACCCTCACCCGTCTCCTAATCCTAACCCGTACGCTGACACTCACCACGCCCTCACATGTACGCTCCCCCTAAAGCGTTGTCGTACCCTCACCTGGACCCTAAACCGTCCCCGTCCCCTACCCCTAACCCTAGCCCGAACCCTAACCCTAACCCTTCCGCGAAGCCTGACCCTCACCCGTCCCCTAATCCTAACCCGTACGCTGACACTAACCCGCGCCCTCACACGTATGCTCCCCCTAAAGCATTTTCGTACCCTCACCTGGACCCTAAACCGTCCCCGTCCCCTAACCCTAACCCTAGCCCGAACCCTAACCCTAACCCTTCCCCGAAGCCTGACCCTCACCTGTCCCCTAATCCTAACCCGTACGCTGACACTCACCCGCGCCCTCACACGTAGGCTCCCCCTAAAGCGTTGTCGTACCCTCACCTGGATCCTAAACCGTCCCCGTCCCCTAACCCTAACCCTAGCCCGAAACCTAACCCTAACCCTTCCCCGAAGCCTGACCCTCACCCGTCCCCTAATCCTAACCCGTACGCTGACACTCACCCGCACCCTCACACGTACGCTCCCCCTAAAGCGTTGTCGTACCCTCACCTGGACCCTAAACCGTCCCCGTCCCCTAACCCTAACCCTAGCCCGAACCCTAACCCTAACCCTTCCCCGAAGCCTGACCCTCACCCGTCCCCTAATCCTAACCCGTACGCTGACACTCACCCGCGCCCTCACACGTACGATCCCCCTAAAGCGTTGTCGTACCCTCACCTGGACCCTAAACCGTCCCCGTCCCCTAACCCTAACCCTAGCCCGAACCCTAACCCTAACCCCTCCCCGAAGCCTGACCCTCACCCGTCCCCTAATCCTAACCCGTACGCTGACACTCACCCGCGCCCTCACACGTACGCTCCCCCTAAAGCGTTGTCGTACCCTCACCTGGACCCTAAACCGTCCCTGTCCCCTAACCCTAACCCTAGCCCGAACCCTAACCCTAACCCTTCCCCGAAGCCTGACCCTCACCCGTCTCCTAATCCTAACCCGTACGCTGACACTCACCCACGCCCTCACATGTACGCTCCCCCTAAAGCGTTGTCGTACCCTCACCTGGACCCTAAACCGTCCCCGTACCCTACCCCTAACCCTAGCCCGAACCCTAACCCTAACCCTTCCCCGAAGCCTGACCCTCACCCGTCCCCTAATCCTAACCCGTACGCTGACACTCACCCGCGCCCTCACACGTAGGCTCCCCCTAAAGCGTTGTCGTACCCTCACCTGGACCCTAAACCGTCCCCGTCCCCTAACCCTAACCCTAGCCCGAAACCTAACCCTAACCCTTCCCCGAAGCCTGACCCTCACCCGTCCCCTAATCCTAACCCGTACGCTGACACTCACCCGCGCCCTCACACGTACGCTCCCCCTAAAGCGTTGTCGTACCCTCACCTGGACCCTAAACCGTCCCCGTCCCCTAACCCTAACCCTAGCCCGAACCCTAACCCTAACCCTTCCCCGAAGCCTGACCCTCACCAGTCCCCTAATCCTAACCCGTACGCTGACACTCACCCGCGCCCTCACACGTACGCTCCCCCTAAAGCGTTGTCGTACCCTCACCTGGACCCTAAACCGTCCCCGTCCCCTAACCCTAACCCTAGCCCGAACCCTAACCCTAACCCTAACCCTTCCCCGAAGCCTGACCCTCACCCGTCCCCTAATCCTAACCCGTACGCTGACTCTCAACCGCGCCCTCACACGTACGCTCCCCCTAAAGCGTTGTCGTACCCTCACCTGGACCCTAAACCGTTCCCGTACCCTAACCCTAACCCTAGCCCGAACCCTAACCCTAACCCCTCCCCGAAGCCTGACCCTCACCCGTCCCCTAATCCTAACCCGTACGCTGACACTCACCCGCGCCCTCACACGTACGCTCCCCCTAAAGCGTTGTCGTACCCTCACCTGGACCCTAAACCGTCCCCGTCCCCTAACCCTAACCCTAGCCCGAACCCTAACCCTAACCCTTCCCCGAAGCCTGACCCTCACCCGTCTCCTAATCCTAACCCGTACGCTGACACTCACCCACGCCCTCACACGTACGCTCCCCCTAAAGCGTTGTCGTACCCTCACCTGGACCCTAAACCGTCCCCGTTCCCTACCCCTAACCCTAGCCCGAACCCTAACCCTAACCCTTCCCCGAAGCCTGACCCTCACCCGTCCCCTAATCCTAACCCGTATGCTGACACTTACCCGCGCCCTCACACGTACGCTCCCCCTAAAGCGTTGTCGTACCCTCACCTGGACCCTAAACCGTCCCCGTCCCCTAACCCTAACCCTAGCCCGAACCCTAACCCCAACCCTTCCCCGAAGCCTGACCCTCACCCGTCCCCTAATCCTAACCCGTACGCTGACACTCACCCGAGCCCTCACACGTACGCTCCCCCTAAAGCGTTGTCGTACCCTCACATGGACCCTAAACCGTCCCCGTCCCCTAACCCTAACCCTAGCCCGAACCCTAACCCTAACCCTTCCCCGAAGCCTGACCCTCAGCCGTCCCCTAATCCTAACCCGTACGCTGACACTCACCCGCGCCCTCACACGTACGCTCCCCCTAAAGCGTTGCCGTACCCTCACCTGGACCCTAAACCGTCCCCGTACCCTAACCCTAACCCTAGCCCGAACCCTAACCCTAACCCCTCCCCGAAGCCTGACCCTCACCCGTCCCCTAATCCTAACCCGTACGCTGACACTCACCCGCGCCCTCACACGTACGCTCCCCCTAAAGCGTTGTCGTACCCTCACCTGGACCCTAAACCGTCCCCGTCCCCTAACCCTAACCCTAGCCCGAACCCTAACCCTAACCCTTCCCCGAAGCCTGACCCTCACCCGTCCCATAATCCTAACCCGTACGCTGACACTCACCCGCGCCCTCACACGTACGCTCCCCCTAAAGCGTTGTCGTACCCTCACCTGGACCCTAAACCGTCCCCGTCCCCTAACCCTAACCCTAGCCCCAACCCTAACTCTAACACTTCCCCGAAGCCTGACCATCACCCGTCCCCTAATCCTAACCCGTACGCTGACACTCACCCGCGCCCTCACACGTACGCTACCCCTAAAACGTTGTCGTACCCTCACCTGGACCCTAAACCGTCCCCGTCCCCTAACCCTAACCCTAGCCCGAACCCTAACCCTTCCCCGAAGCCTGACCCTCAGCCGTCCCCTAATCCTAACCCGTACGCTGACACTCACCCGCGCCCTCACACGTTCGCTCCCCCTAAAGCGTTATCGTACCCTCACCTGGACCCTAAACCGTCCCCGTCCCCTAAACCTAACCCTAGCCCGAAACCTAACCCTAACCCTTCCCCGAAGCCTGACCCTCACCCGTCCCCTAATCCTAACCCGTACGCTGACACTCACCCGCGCCCTCACACGTACGCTCCCCCTAAAGCGTTGTCGTACCCTCACCTGGACCCTAAACCGTCCCCGTCCCCTAACCCTAACCCTAGCCCGAACCCTAACCCTAACCCTTCCCCGAAGCCTGACCCTCACCCGTCCCCTAATCCTAACCCGTACGCTGACACTCACCCGCGCCCTCACACGTACGCTCCCCCTAAAGCGTTGTCGTATCCTCACCTGGACCCTAAACCGTCCCCGTCCCCTAACCCTAACCCTAGCCCGAACCCTATCCCTAACCCTTCCCCGAAGCCTGACCCTCACCCGTCCCCTAATCCTAACCCGTATGCTGACACTCACCCGCGCCCTCACACGTACGCTCCCCCTAAAGCGTTGTCATACACTCACCTGGACCCTAAACCGTCCCCGTCCCCTAACCCTAACCCTAGCCCGAACCCTAACCCTAAACCTTCCCCGAAGCCTGACCCTCACCCGTCCCCTAATCCTAACCCGTACGCTGACACTCACCCGCGCCCTCACACGTACGCTCCCCCTAAAGCGTTGTCGTACCCTCACCTGGACCCTAAACCGTCCCCGTCCCCTAACCCTAACCCTAGCCCGAACCCTAACCCTAACCCTTCCCCGAAGCCTGACCCTCACCCGTCCCCTAATCCTAACCCGTACGCTGACACTCACCCGCACCCTCACACGTACGCTACCCCTAAAGCGTTGTCGTACCCTCACCTGGACCCTAAACCGTCCCCGTCCCCTAACCCTAACCCTAGCCCGAACCCTAACCCTAACCCTTCCCCGAAGCCTGACCCTCAGCCGTCCCCTAATCCTAACCCGTACGCTGACACTCACCCGCGCCCTCACACGCACGCTCCCCCTAAAGTGTTGTCGTACCCTCACCTGGACCCTAAACCGTCCCCGTCCCCTAACCCTAACCCTAGCCCGAAACCGAACCCTAACCCTTCCCCGAAGCCTGACCCTCACCCGTCCCCTAATCCTAACCCGTACGCTGACACTCACCCGCGCCCTCACACGTACGCTCCCCCTAAAGCGTTGTCGTACCCTCACCTGGACCCTAAACCGTCCCCGTCCCCTAACCCTAACCCTAGCCCGAACCCTAACCCTAACCCTTCCCCGAAGCCTGACCCTCACCAGTCCCCTAATCCTAACCCGTACGCTGACATTCACCCGCGCCCTCACACGTACGCTCCCCCTAAAGCGTTGTCGTACCCTCACCTGGACCCTAAACCGTCCCCGTCCCCTAACCCTAACCCTAGCCCGAACCCTAACCCTAACCCTTCCCCGAAGCCTGACCCTCACCCGTCCCCTAATCCTAACCCGTACGCTGACACTCACCCGCGCCCTCACACGTACGCTCCCCCTAAAGCGTTGTCGTACCCTCACCTGGACCCTAAACCGTCCCCGTCCCCTAACCCTAACCCTAGCCCGAACCCTAACCCTTCCCCGAAGCCTGACCCTCACCCGTCCCCTAATCCTAACCCGTACGCTGACACTCACCCGCGCCCTCACACGTACGCCCCCCCTAAAGCGTTGTCGTACCCTCACCTGGACCCTAAACCGTCCCCGTCCCCTAACCCTAACCCTAGCCCGAACCCTAACCCTAACCCTTCCCCGAAGGCTGACCCTCACCCGTCCCCTAATCCTAACCCGTACGCTGACACTCACCCGCGCCCTCACACGTACGCTCCCCCTAAAGCGTTGTCGTACCCTCACCTGGACCCTAAACAGTCCCCGTCCCCTAACCCTAACCCTAGCCCAAACCCTAACCCTAACCCTTCCCCGAAGCCTGACCCTCACCCGTCCCCTAATCCTAACCCGTACGCTGACACTCACCCGCGCCCTCACACGTACGCTCCCCCTAAAGCGTTGTCGTACCCTCACCTGGACCCTAAACCGTCCCCGTCCCCTAACCCTAACCCTAGCCCGAACCCTAACCCTAACCCTTCCCCGAAGCCTGACCCTCAGCCGTCCCCTAATCCTAACCCGTACGCTGACACTCACCCGCGCCCTCACACGTACGCTCCCCCTAAAGCGTTGTCGTACCCTCACCTGGACCCTAAACCGTCCCCGTCCCCTAACCCTAACCCTAGCCCGAATCCTAACCCTAACCCTTCCCCGAAGCCTGACCCTCACCCGTCCCCTAATCCTAACCCGTACGCTGACACTCACCCGCGCCCTCACACGTACGCTCCCCCTAAAGCGTTGTCGTACCCTCACCTGGACCCTAAACCGTCCCCGTCCCCTAACCCTAACCCTAGCCCGAACCCTAACCCTAACCCTTCCCCGAAGCCTGACCCTCACCAGTCCCCTAATCCTAACCCGTACGCTGACACTCACCCGCGCCCTCACACGTACGCTCCCCCTAAAGCGTTGTCGTACCCTCACCTGGACCCTAAACCGTCCCCGTCCCCTAACCCTAACCCTAGCCCGAACCCTAACCCTAACCCTTCCCCGAAGCCTGACCCTCACCAGTCCCCTAATCCTAACCCGTACGCTGACACTCACCCGCGCCCTCACACGTACGCTCCCCCTAAAGCGTTGTCGTACCCTCACCTGGACCCTAAACCGTCCCCGTCCCCTAACCCTAACCCTAGCCCGAACCCTAACCCTAACACTTCCTCGAAGCCTGACCCTCACCCGTCCCCTAATCCTAACCCGTACGCTGACACTCACCCGCGCCCTCACACGTACGCTCCCCCTAAAGCGTTGTCGTACCCTCACCTGGACCCTAAACCTTCCCCGTCCCCTAACCCTAACCCTAGCCCGAACCCTAAACCTAACACTTCCCCGAAGCCTGACCCTCACCCGTCCCCTAATCCTAACACGTACGCTGACACTCACCCGCGCCCTCACACATACGCTCCCCCTAAAGCGTTGTCGTACCCTCACCTGGACCCTAAACCGTCCCCGTCCCCTAACCCTAACCCTAGCCCGAACCCTAACCCTAACCCTTCCCCGAAGCCTGACCCTCACCCGTCCCCTAATCCTAACCCGTACGCTGACACTCACCCGCGCCCTCACACGTACGCTCCCCCTAAAGCATTGCAGTACCCTCACCTGGACCCTAAACCGTCCCCGTCCCCTAACCTTAACCCTAGCCCGAACCCTAACCCTAACCCTTCCCCGAAGCCTGACCCTCACCCGTCCCCTAATCCTAACCCGTACACTGACACTCACCCGCGCCCTCACACGTACGCTCCCCCTAAAGCGTTGTCGTACCCTCACCTGGACCCTAAACCGTTCCCGTCCCCTAACCCTAACCCTAGCCCGAACCCTAACCCTAACCCTTCCCAGAAGCCTAACACTCACCCGTCCCATAATCCTAACCCGTACGCTGACACTCACCCACGCCCTCACACGTACGCTCCCCCTAAAGCGTTGTCGTACCCTCACCTGGACCCTAAACCGTCCCCGTCCCCTAACCCTAACCGTAGCCCGAACCCTAACCCTAACCCTTCCCCGAAGCCTGACCCTCACCCGTCCCCTAATCCTAACCCGTACACTGACACTCACCCGCGCCCTCACACGTACGCCTTACCAAAGCGTTGTCGTACCCTCACCTGGACCCTAAACCGTCCCCGTCCCCTAACCCTAACCGTAGCCCGAACCCTAACCCTAACCCTTCCCCGAAGCCTGACCCTCACCCGTCCCCTAATCCTAACCCGTACGCTGACACTCACCCACGCCCTCACACGTACGCTCCCCCTAAAGCGTTGTTGTTCCCTCACCTGTACCCTAAACCGTCCCCGTCCCCTAAGCGTAACCCTAGCCCGAACCCTAACCCTAACACTTCCCCGAAGCCTGACCCTCACCCGTCCCCTAATCCTAACCCGTACGCTGACACTCACCCGCGCCCTCAAACATACGCTCCCCCTAAAGCGTTGTCGTACCCTCACCTGGACCCTAAACCGTCCCCGTCCCCTAACCCTAACCCTAGCCCGAACCCTAAACCTAACCCTTCCCCGAAGCCTGACCCTCACCCGTCCCCTAATCCTAACCCGTACGCTGACACTCACCCACGCCCTCACACGTACGCTCCCCCTAAAGCGTTGTCGTACCCTCACCTGGACCCTAAACCGTCCCCGTCCCCTAACCCTAACCCTAGCCCGAACCCTAACCCTAACACTTCCTCGAAGCCTGACCCTCACCCGTCCCCTAATCCTAACCCGTACGCTGACACTCACCCGCGCCCTCACACGTACGCTCCCCCTAAAGCGTTGTCGTACCCTCACCTGGACCCTAAACCTTCCCCGTCCCCTAACCCTAACCCTAGCCCGAACCCTAAACCTAACACTTCCCCGAAGCCTGACCCTCACCCGTCCCCTAATCCTAACACGTACGCTGACACTCACCCGCGCCCTCACACATACGCTCCCCCTAAAGCGTTGTCGTACCCTCACCTGGACCCTAAACCGTCCCCGTCCCCTAACCCTAACCCTAGCCCGAACCCTAACCCTAACCCTTCCCCGAAGCCTGACCCTCACCCGTCCCCTAATCCTAACCCGTACGCTGACACTCACCCGCGCCCTCACACGTACGCTCCCCCTAAAGCATTGCAGTACCCTCACCTGGACCCTAAACCGTCCCCGTCCCCTAACCTTAACCCTAGCCCGAACCCTAACCCTAACCCTTCCCCGAAGCCTGACCCTCACCCGTCCCCTAATCCTAACCCGTACACTGACACTCACCCGCGCCCTCACACGTACGCTCCCCCTAAAGCGTTGTCGTACCCTCACCTGGACCCTAAACCGTTCCCGTCCCCTAACCCTAACCCTAGCCCGAACCCTAACCCTAACCCTTCCCAGAAGCCTAACACTCACCCGTCCCATAATCCTAACCCGTACGCTGACACTCACCCACGCCCTCACACGTACGCTCCCCCTAAAGCGTTGTCGTACCCTCACCTGGACCCTAAACCGTCCCCGTCCCCTAACCCTAACCGTAGCCCGAACCCTAACCCTAACCCTTCCCCGAAGCCTGACCCTCACCCGTCCCCTAATCCTAACCCGTACACTGACACTCACCCGCGCCCTCACACGTACGCCTTACCAAAGCGTTGTCGTACCCTCACCTGGACCCTAAACCGTCCCCGTCCCCTAACCCTAACCGTAGCCCGAACCCTAACCCTAACCCTTCCCCGAAGCCTGACCCTCACCCGTCCCCTAATCCTAACCCGTACGCTGACACTCACCCACGCCCTCACACGTACGCTCCCCCTAAAGCGTTGTTGTTCCCTCACCTGTACCCTAAACCGTCCCCGTCCCCTAAGCGTAACCCTAGCCCGAACCCTAACCCTAACACTTCCCCGAAGCCTGACCCTCACCCGTCCCCTAATCCTAACCCGTACGCTGACACTCACCCGCGCCCTCAAACATACGCTCCCCCTAAAGCGTTGTCGTACCCTCACCTGGACCCTAAACCGTCCCCGTCCCCTAACCCTAACCCTAGCCCGAACCCTAAACCTAACCCTTCCCCGAAGCCTGACCCTCACCCGTCCCCTAATCCTAACCCGTACGCTGACACTCACCCACGCCCTCACACGTACGCTCCCCCTAAAGCGTTGTCGTACCCTCACCTGGACCCTAAACCGTCCCCGTCCCCTAACCCTAAACCTAGCCCGAACCCTAACCCTAACCCTTCCCCGAAGCCTGACGCTCACCCGTCCCCTAATCCTAACCCGTACGCTGACACTCACCCGCGCCCTCACACGTACGCTCCCCCCAAAGCGTTGTCGTACCCTCACCTGGACCCTAAACCGTCCACGTCCGCTAACCCTAACCCTAGCCCGAACCCTAACCCTAACCCTTCCCCGAAGCCTGACCCTCACCCGTCCCCTAATCCTAACCCGTACGCTGACACTCACCCGCGCCCTCACACGTACGCTCCCCCTAAAGCATTGTCGTACCCTCACCTGGACCCTAAACCGTCTTCGTCCCCTAACCCTAACCCTACCCCGAACCCTAACCCTAACCCTTCCCCGAAGCCTGACCCTCACCCGTCCCCTAATCCTAACCCGTACGCAGACACTCACCCGCGCCCTCACACGTACGCTCCCCCTAAAGCATCTTACCATCACCTGGACCCTAAACCGTCCCCGTCCCCTAACCCTAACCCTAGCCCGAACCCTAACCCTAACCCTTCCCCGAAGTCTGACCCTCAGCCGTCCCCTAATCCTAACCCGTACGCTGACACTCACCCGCGCCCTCACACGTACGCTCCCCCTAAAGCGTTGTCGTACCCTCATCTGGACCCTAAACCGTCCCCGCCCCTAACCCTAACCCTAGCCCGAACCCTAACCCTAACCCTTCCCCGAAGCCTGACCCTCACCCGTCCCATAATCCTAACCCGTACGCTGACACTCACCCGCGCCCTCACACGTACGCTCCCCCTAAAGCGTTGTCGTACCCTCACCTGGACCCTAAACCGTCCCCGTACCCTAACCCTAACCCTAGCCCGAAACCGAACCCTAACCCTTCCCCGAAGCCTGACCCTCACCCGTCCCCTAATCCTAACCCGTACGCTGACACTCACCCGCGCCCTCACACGTACGCTCCCCCTAAAGCGTTGTCGTACCCTCACCTGGACCCTAAACCGTCCCCATCCCCTAACCCTAACCCTAGCCCGAACCCTAACCCTAACACTTCCCCGAAGCCTGACCCTCACCCGTCCCCTAATCCTAACCCGTACGCTGACACTCACCCGCGCCCTCACACGTACGCTCCCCCTAAAGCGTTGTCGTACCCTCACCTGGACCCTAAACCGTCCCCGTCCCCTAACCCTAACCCTAGCCCGAACCCTAACCCTTACCCTTCCCCGAAGCCTGACCCTCACCCGTCCCCTAATCCTAACCCGTACGCTGACACTCACCCGCGCCCTCACACGTACGCTCCCCCTAAAGCGTTGTCGTACCCTCACCTGGACCCTAAACCGTCTTCGTACCCTAACCCTAACCCTAGCCCGAACCCTAACCCTAACCCTTCCCTGAAGCCTGACCCTCACCCGTCCCCTAATCCTAACCCGTACGCAGACACTCACCCGCGCCCTCACACGTACGCTCCCCCTAAAGCATCTTACCATCACCTGGACCCTAAACCGTCCCCGTCCCCTAACCCTAACCCTAGCCCGAACCCTAACCCTAACACTTCCCCGAAGCCTGACCCTCACCCGTCCCCTAATCCTAACCCGTACGCTGACACTCACCCGCGCCCTCACACGTACGCTCCCCCTAAAGCGTTGTCGTACCCTCACCTGGACCCTAAACCGTCCCCGTCCCCTAAGCCTAACCCTAGCCCGAACCCTAACCCTAACCCTTCCCCGAAGCCTGACCCTCACCCTTCCCATAATCCTAACCCGTACGCTGACACTCACCCACGCCCTCACACGTACTCTCCCCCTAAAGCGTTGTCGTACCTTCACCTGGACCCTAAACTGTCGCCGTCCCCTAACCCTAACCCTAGCCCGAACCCTAACCCTAACCCTTCCCCGAAGCCTGACCCTCACCCGTCCCCTAATCCTAACCCATACGCTGACACTCACCCACGCCCTCACACGTACGCTCCCCCTAAAGCGTTGTCGTACCCTCACCTGTACCCTAAACCGTCCCCGTCCCCTAAGCGTAACCCTAGCCCGAACCCTAACCCTAACACTTCCCCGAAGCCTGACCCTCACCCGTCCCCTAATCCTAACACGTACGCTGACACTCACCCGCGCCCTCACACGTACGCTCCCCCTAAAGCGTTGTCGTACCCTCACCTGGACCCTAAACCGTCCCCGTCCCCTAACCCTAACTCTAGCCCAAACCCTAACCCTAACCCTTCCCCGAAACCTGACCCTCACCCGTCCCTTAATCCTAACCCGTACGCTGACACTCACCCGCGCCCTCACACGTACGCCCCCCCTAAAGCGTAGTCGTACCCTCACCTGGACCCTAAACCGTCCCCGTCCCCTAACCCTAACCCTAGCCCGAACCCTAACCCTAACCCTTCCCCGAAGCCTGACCCTCACCCGTCCCCTAATCCTAACCCGTACGCTGACACTCACCCGCGCCCTCACACGTACGCTCCCCCTAAAGCATTGCAGTACCCTCACCTGGACCCTAAACCGTCCCCGTCCCCTAACCTTAACCCTAGCCCGAACCCTAACCCTAACCCTTCCCCGAAGCCTGACCCTCACCCGTCCCCTAATCCTAACCCGTACGCTGACACTCACCCACGCCCTCACAAGTATGCTCCCCCTAAAGCGTTGTCGTACCCTCACCTGGACCCTAAACCGTCCCCGTCCCCTAACCCTAACCCTAGCCCGAACCCTAACCCTAACCCTTCCCCGAAGCCTGACCCTCACCCGTCCCCTAATCCTAACCCGTACGCTGACACTCACCCGCGCCCTCACACGTACGCTCCCCCTAAAGCGTTGTCGTACCCTCACCTGGACCCTAAACCGTCCCCGTCCCCTAACCCTAACCCTAGCCCGAACCCTAACCCTAACCCTTCCCAGAAGCCTAACACTCACCCGTCCCATAATCCTAACCCGTACGCTGACACTCACCCACGCCCTCACACTTACGCTCCCCCTAAAGCGTTGTCGTACCCTCACCTGGACCCTAAACCGTCCCCGTCCCCTAACCCTAACCCTAGCCCGAACCCTAACCCTAACCCTTCCCCGAAGCCTGACCCTCACCCGTCCCCTAATCCTAACCCGTACACTGACACTCACCCGCGCCCTCACACGTACGCCTTACCAAAGCGTTGTCGTACCCTCACCTGGACCCTAAACCGTCCCCGTCCCCTAACCCTAACCCTAGCCCGAACCCTAACCCTAACACTTCCCCGAAGCCTGACCCTCACCCGTCCCCTAATCCTAACCCGTACGCTGACACTCCCCAGCGCCCTCACACGTACTCTCCCCCTAAAGCGTTGTCGTACCTTCACCTGGACCCTAAACCGTCGCCGTCCCCTAACCCTAACCCTAGCCCGAACCCTAACCCTAACCCTTCCCCGAAGCCTGACCCTCACCCTTCCCCTAATCCTAACCCGTACGCTGACACTCACCCACGCCCTCACACGTACGCTCCCCCTAAAGCGTTGTTGTTCCCTCACCTGGACCCTAAACCGTCCCCGTCCCCTAAGCGTAACCCTAGCCCGAACCCTAACCCTAACACTTCCCCGAAGCCTGACCCTCACCCGTCCACTAATCCTAACCCGTACGCTGACACTCACCCGCGCCCTCAAACATACGCTCCCCCTAAAGCGTTGTCGTACCCTCACCTGGACCCTAAACCGTCCCCGTCCCTTAACCCTAACCCTAGCCCGAACCCTAAACCTAACCGTTCCCCGAAGCCTGACCCTCACCCGTCCCCTAATCCTAACCCGTACGCTGACACTCACCCACGCCCTCACACGTACGCTCCCCCTAAAGCGTTGTCGTACCCTCACCTGGACCCTAAACCGTCCCCGTCCCCTAACCCTAACCCTAGCCCGAACCCTAACCCTAACCCTTCCCCGAAGCCTGACGCTCACCCGTCCCCTAATCCTAACCCGTACGCTGACACTCACCCGCGCCCTCACACGTACGCTCCCCCTAAAGCGTTGTCGTACCCTCACCTGGACCCTAAACCGTCCCCGTCCCCTAACCCTAACCCTAGCCCGAACCCTAACCCTAACCCTTCCCCGAAGCCTGACCCTCACCCGTCCCCTAATCCTAACCCGTACGCTGACACTCACCCGCGCCCTCACACGTACGCTCCCCCTAAAGCATTGTCGTACCCTCACCTGGACCCTAAACCGTCTTCGTCCCCTAACCCTAACCCTACCCCGAACCCTAACCCTAACCCTTCCCCGAAGCCTGACCCTCACCCGTCCCCTAATCCTAACCCGTACGCAGACACTCACCCGCGCCCTCACACGTACGCTCCCCCTAAAGCATCTTACCATCACCTGGACCCTAAACCGTCCCCGTCCCCTAACCCTAACCCTAGCCCGAACCCTAACCCTAACCCTTCCCCGAAGTCTGACCCTCAGCCGTCCCCTAATCCTAACCCGTACGCTGACACTCACCCGCGCCCTCACACGTACGCTCCCCCTAAAGCGTTGTCGTACACTCACCTGGACCCTAAACCGTCCCCGTCCCCTAACCCTAACCCTAGCCCGAACCCTAACCCTAACACTTCCCCGAAGCCTGACCCTCACCCGTCCCCTAATCCTAACCCGTACGCTGACACTCACCCGCGCCCTCACACGTACGCTCCCCCTAAAGCGTTGTCGTACCCTCATCTGGACCCTAAACCGTCCCCGCCCCTAACCCTAACCCTAGCCCGAACCCTAACCCTAACCCTTCCCCGAAGCCTGACCCTCACCCGTCCCATAATCCTAACCCGTACGCTGACACTCACCCGCGCCCTCACACGTACGCTCCCCCTAAAGCGTTGTCGTACCCTCACCTGGACCCTAAACCGTCCCCGTCCCCTAACCCTAACCCTAGCCCGAAACCGAACCCTAACCCTTCCCCGAAGCCTGACCCTCACCCGTCCCCTAATCCTAACCCGTACGCTGACACTCACCCACGCCCTCACACGTACGCTCCCCCTAAAGCGTTGTCGTACCCTCACCTGGACCCTAAACCGTCCCCATCCCCTAACCCTAACCCTAGCCCGAACCCTAACCCTAACACTTCCCCGAAGCCTGACCCTCACCCGTCCCCTAATCCTAACCCGTACGCTGACACTCACCCGCGCCCTCACACGTACGCTCCCCCTAAAGCGTTGTCGTACCCTCACCTGGACCCTAAACCGTCCCCGTCCCCTAACCCTAACCCTAGCCCGAACCCTAACCCTTACCCTTCCCCGAAGCCTGACCCTCACCCGTCCCCTAATCCTAACCCGTACGCTGACACTCACCCGCGCCCTCACACGTACGCTCCCCCTAAAGCGTTGTCGTACCCTCACCTGGACCCTAAACCGTCTTCGTACCCTAACCCTAACCCTAGCCCGAACCCTAACCCTAACCCTTCCCTGAAGCCTGACCCTCACCCGTCCCCTAATCCTAACCCGTACGCAGACACTCACCCGCGCCCTCACACGTACGCTCCCCCTAAAGCATCTTACCATCACCTGGACCCTAAACCGTCCCCGTCCCCTAACCCTAACCCTAGCCCGAACCCTAACCCTAACACTTCCCCGAAGCCTGACCCTCACCCGTCCCCTAATCCTAACCCGTACGCTGACACTCACCCGCGCCCTCACACGTACGCTCCCCCTAAAGCGTTGTCGTACCCTCATCTGGACCCTAAACCGTCCCCGCCCCTAACCCTAACCCTAGCCCGAACCCTAACCCTAACCCTTCCCCGAAGCCTGACCCTCACCCTTCCCATAATCCTAACCCGTACGCTGACACTCACCCACGCCCTCACACGTACTCTCCCCCTAAAGCGTTGTCGTACCTTCACCTGGACCCTAAACTGTCGCCGTCCCCTAACCCTAACCCTAGCCCGAACCCTAACCCTAACCCTTCCCCGAAGCCTGACCCTCACCCGTCCCCTAATCCTAACCCGTACGCTGACACTCACCCACGCCCTCACACGTACGCTCCCCCTAAAGCGTTGTCGTACCCTCACCTGTACCCTAAACCGTCCCCGTCCCCTAAGCGTAACCCTAGCCCGAACCCTAACCCTAACACTTCCCCGAAGCCTGACCCTCACCCGTCCCCTAATCCTAACACGTACGCTGACACTCACCCGCGCCCTCACACGTACGCTCCCCCTAAAGCGTTGTCGTACCCTCACCTGGACCCTAAACCGTCCCCGTCCCCTAACCCTAACTCTAGCCCAAACCCTAACCCTAACCCTTCCCCGAAACCTGACCCTCACCCGTCCCTTAATCCTAACCCGTACGCTGACACTCACCCGCGCCCTCACACGTACGCCCCCCCTAAAGCGTTGTCGTACCCTCACCTGGACCCTAAACCGTCCCCGTCCCCTAACCCTAACCCTAGCCCGAACCCTAACCCTAACCCTTCCCCGAAGCCTGACCCTCACCCGTCCCCTAATCCTAACCCGTACGCTGACACTCACCCGCGCCCTCACACGTACGCTCCCCCTAAAGCATTGCAGTACCCTCACCTGGACCCTAAACCGTCCCCGTCCCCTAACCTTAACCCTAGCCCGAACCCTAACCCTAACCCTTCCCCGAAGCCTGACCCTCACCCGTCCCCTAATCCTAACCCGTACGCTGACACTCACCCACGCCCTCACAAGTATGCTCCCCCTAAAGCGTTGTCGTACCCTCACCTGGACCCTAAACCGTCCCCGTCCCCTAACCCTAACCCTAGCCCGAACCCTAACCCTAACCCTTCCCCGAAGCCTGACCCTCACCCGTCCCCTAATCCTAACCCGTACGCTGACACTCACCCGCGCCCTCACACGTACGCTCCCCCTAAAGCGTTGTCGTACCCTCACCTGGACCCTAAACCGTCCCCGTCCCCTAACCCTAACCCTAGCCCGAACCCTAACCCTAACCCTTCCCAGAAGCCTAACACTCACCCGTCCCATAATCCTAACCCGTACGCTGACACTCACCCACGCCCTCACACGTACGCTCCCCCTAAAGCGTTGTCGTACCCTCACCTGGACCCTAAACCGTCCCCGTCCCCTAACCCTAACCCTAGCCCGAACCCTAACCCTAACCCTTCCCCGAAGCCTGACCCTCACCCGTCCCCTAATCCTAACCCGTACACTGACACTCACCCGCGCCCTCACACGTACGCTCCCCCTAAAGCGTTGTCGTACCCTCACCTGGACCCTAAACCGTCCCCGTCCCCTAACCCTAACCCTAGCCCGAACCCTAACCCTAACACTTCCCCGAAGCCTGACCCTCACCCGTCCCCTAATCCTAACCCGTACGCTGACACTCCCCAGCGCCCTCACACGTACTCTCCCCCTAAAGCGTTGTCGTACCTTCACCTGGACCCTAAACCGTCGCCGTCCCCTAACCCTAACCCTAGCCCGAACCCTAACCCTAACCCTTCCCCGAAGCCTGACCCTCACCCGTCCCCTAATCCTAACCCGTACGCTGACACTCACCCACGCCCTCACACGTACGCTCCCCCTAAAGCGTTGTTGTTCCCTCACCTGGACCCTAAACCGTCCCCGTCCCCTAAGCGTAACCCTAGCCCGAACCCTAACCCTAACACTTCCCCGAAGCCTGACCCTCACCCGTCCCCTAATCCTAACCCGTACGCTGACACTCACCCGCGCCCTCAAACATACGCTCCCCCTAAAGCGTTGTCGTACCCTCACCTGGACCCTAAACCGTCCCCGTCCCCTAACCCTAACCCTAGCCCGAACCCTAAACCTAACCGTTCCCCGAAGCCTGACCCTCACCCGTCCCCTAATCCTAACCCGTACGCTGACACTCACCCACGCCCTCACACGTACGCTCCCCCTAAAGCGTTGTCGTACCCTCACCTGGACCCTAAACCGTCCCCGTCCCCTAACCCTAACCCTAGCCCGAACCCTAACCCTAACCCTTCCCCGAAGCCTGACGCTCACCCGTCCCCTAATCCTAACCCGTACGCTGACACTCACCCGCGCCCTCACACGTACGCTCCCCCTAAAGCGTTGTCGTACCCTCACCTGGACCCTAAACCGTCCCCGTCCCCTAACCCTAACCCTAGCCCGAACCCTAACCCTAACCCTTCCCCGAAGCCTGACCCTCACCCGTCCCCTAATCCTAACCCGTACGCTGACACTCACCCGCGCCCTCACACGTACGCTCCCCCTAAAGCATTGTCGTACCCTCACCTGGACCCTAAACCGTCTTCGTCCCCTAACCCTAACCCTACCCCGAACCCTAACCCTAACCCTTCCCCGAAGCCTGACCCTCACCCGTCCCCTAATCCTAACCCGTACGCAGACACTCACCCGCGCCCTCACACGTACGCTCCCCCTAAAGCATCTTACCATCACCTGGACCCTAAACCGTCCCCGTCCCCTAACCCTAACCCTAGCCCGAACCCTAACCCTAACCCTTCCCCGAAGTCTGACCCTCACCCGTCCCCTAATCCTAACCCGTACGCTGACACTCACCCGCGCCCTCACACGTACGCTCCCCCTAAAGCGTTGTCGTACCCTCACCTGGACCCTAAACCGTCCCCGTCCCCTAACCCTAACCCTAGCCCGAACCCTAACCCTAACACTTCCCCGAAGCCTGACCCTCACCCGTCCCCTAATCCTAACCCGTACGCTGACACTCACCCGCGCCCTCACACGTACGCTCCCCCTAAAGCGTTGTCGTACCCTCATCTGGACCCTAAACCGTCCCCGCCCCTAACCCTAACCCTAGCCCGAACCCTAACCCTAACCCCTCCCCGAAGCCTGACCCTCACCCGTCCCATAATCCTAACCCGTACGCTGACACTCACCCGCGCCCTCACACGTACGCTCCCCCTAAAGCGTTGTCGTACCCTCACCTGGACCCTAAACCGTCCCCGTCCCCTAACCCTAACCCTAGCCCGAACCCTAACCCTAACCCTTCCCCGAAGCCTGACCCTCACCCGTCCCCTAATCCTAACCCGTACGCTGACACTCACCCGCGCCCTCACACGTACGCTCCCCCTAAAGCGTTGTCGTACCCTCACCTGGACCCTAAACCGTCCCCATCCCCTAACCCTAACCCTAGCCCGAACCCTAACCCTAACCCTTCCCCGAAGCCTGACCCTCACCCGTCCCCTAATCCTAACCCGTACGCTGACACTCACCCGCGCCCTCACACGTACGCTCCCCCTAAAGCGTTGTCGTACCCTCACCTGGACCCTAAACCGTCCCCGTCCCCTAACCCTAACCCTAGCCCGAACCCTAACCCTAACCCTTCCCCGAAGCCTGACCCTCACCCGTCCCCTAATCCTAACCCGTACGCTGACACTCACCCGCGCCCTCACACGTACGCTCCCCCTAAAGCATCTTACCATCACCTGGACCCTAAACCGTCCCCGTCCCCTAACCCTAACCCTAGCCCGAACCCTAACCCTAACACTTCCCCGAAGCCTGACCCTCACCCGTCCCCTAATCCTAACCCGTACGCTGACACTCACCCGCGCCCTCACACGTACGCTCCCCCTAAAGCGTTGTCGTACCCTCATCTGGACCCTAAACCGTCCCCGCCCCTAACCCTAACCGTAGCCCGAACCCTAACCCTAACCCTTCCCCGAAGCCTGACCCTCACCCGTCCCCTAATCCTAACCCGTACGCTGACACTCACCCGCGCCCTCACACGTACGCTCCCCCTAAAGCGTTGTCGTACCCTCACCTGGACCCTAAACCGTCCCCGTCCCCTAACCCTAACCCTAGCCCGAACCCTAACCCTAACCCTTCCCCGAAGCCTGACCCTCACCCGTCCCCTAATCCTAACCCGTACGCTGACACTCACCCGCGCCCTCACACGTACGCTCCCCCTAAAGCGTTGTCGTACCCTCACCTGGACCCTAAACCGTCCCCGTCCCCTAACCCTAACCCTAGCCCGAACCCTAACCCTAACCCCTCCCCGAAGCCTGACCCTCACCCGTCCCCTAATCCTAACCCGTACGCTGACACTCACCCGCGCCCTCACACGTACGCTCCCCCTAAAGCGTTGTCGTACCCTCACCTGGACCCTAAACCGTCCCCGTCCCCTAACCCTAACCCTAGCCCGAACCCTAACCCTAACCCTTCCCCGAAGCCTGACCCTCACCCGTCCCCTAATCCTAACCCGTACGCTGACACTCACCCGCGCCCTCACACGTACGCTCCCCCTAAAGCGTTGTCGTACCCTCACCTGGACCCTAAACCGTCCCCGTCCCCTAACCCTAACCCTAGCCCGAACCCTAACCCTAACACTTCCCCGAAGCCTGACCCTCACCCGTCCCCTAATCCTAACCCGTACGCTGACTCTCACCCGAGCCCTCACACGTACGCTCCCCCTAAAGCGTTGTCGTACCCTCACCTGGACCCTAAACCGTCCCCGTCCCCTAACCCTAACCCTAGCCCGAACACTAACCCTAACCCCTCCCCGAAGCCTGACCCTCACCCGTCCCCTAATCCTAACCCGTACGCTGACACTCACCCGCGCCCTCACACGTACGCTCCCCCTAAAGCGTTGTCGTACCCTCACCTGGACCCTAAACCGTCCCCGTCCCCTAACCCTAACCCTAGCCCGAACCCTAACCCTAACCCCTCCCCGAAGCCTGACCCTCACCCGTCCCCTAATCCTAACCCGTACGCTGACACTCACCCGCGCCCTCACACGTACGCTCCCCCTAAAGCGTTGTCGTACCCTCACCTGGACCCTAAACCGTCCCCGTCCCCTAACCCTAACCCTAGCCCGAACCCTAACCCTAACCCTTCCCCGAAGCCTGACCCTCACCCGTCCCCTAATCCTAACCCGTACGCTGACACTCACCCGCGCCCTCACACGTACGCTCCCCCTAAAGCGTTGTCGTACCCTCACCTGGACCCTAAACCGTCCCCGTCCCCTAACCCTAACCCTAGCCCGAACCCTAACCCTAACACTTCCCCGAAGCCTGACCCTCACCCGTCCCCTAATCCTAACCCGTACGCTGACTCTCACCCGAGCCCTCACACGTACGCTCCCCCTAAAGCGTTGTCGTACCCTCACCTGGACCCTAAACCGTCCCCGTCCCCTAACCCTAACCCTAGCCCGAACCCTAAACCTAGCCCCTCCCCGAAGCCTGACCCTCACCCGTCCCCTAATCCTAACCCGTACGCTGACACTCACCCGCGCCCTCACACGTACGCTCCCCCTAAAGCGTTGTCGTACCCTCACCTGGACCCTAAACCGTCCCCGTCCCCTAACCCTAACCCTAGCCCGAACCCTAACCCTAACCCCTCCCCGAAGCCTGACCCTCGCCCGTCCCCTAATCCTAACCCGTACGCTGACACTCACCCGCGCCCTCACACGTACGCTCCCCCTAAAGCGTTGTCGTACCCTCACCTGGACCCTAAACCGTCCCCGTCCCCTAACCCTAACCCTAGCCCGAACCCTAACCCTAACCCTTCCCCGAAGCCTGACCCTCACCCGTCCCCTAATCCTAACCCGTACGCTGACACTCACCCGCGCCCTCACACGTACGCTCCCCCTAAAGCGTTGTCGTACCCTCACCTGGACCCTAAACCGTCCCCGTCCCCTAACCCTAACCCTAGCCCGAACCCTAACCCTAACCCCTCTCCGAAGCCTGACCCTCACCCGTCCCCTAATCCTAACCCGTACGCTGACACTCACCCGTGCCCTCACACGTACGCTCCCCCTAAAGCGTTGTCGTACCCTCACCTGGACCCTAAACCGTCTTCGTACCCTAACCCTAACCCTAGCCCGAACCCTAACCCTAACCCTTCCCTGAAGCCTGACCCTCACCCGTCCCCTAATCCTAACCCGTACGCAGACACTCACCTGCGCCCTCACACGTACGCTCCCCCTAAAGCATCTTACCCTCACCTGGACCCTAAACCGTCCCCGTCCCCTAACCCTAACCCTAGCCCGAACCCTAACCCTAACACTTCCCCGAAGCCTGACCCTCACCCGTCCCCTAATCCTAACCCGTACGCTGACACTCACCCACGCCCTCACACGTACGCTCCCCCTAAAGCGTTGTCGTACCCTCATCTGGACCCTAAACCGTCCCCGCCCCTAACCCTAACCCTAGCCCGAACCCTAACCCTAACCCTTCCCCGAAGCCTGACCCTCACCCGTCCCATAATCCTAACCCGTACGCTGACACTCACCCGCGCCCTCACACGTACGCTCCCCCTAAAGCGTTGTCGTACCCTCTCCTGGACCCTAAACCGTCCCCGTCCCCTAACCCTAACCCTAGCCCGAACCCTAACCCTAACCCTTCCCCGAAGCCTGACCCTCACCCGTCCCCTAATCCTAACCCGTACGCTGACACTCACCCGCGCCCTCACACGTACGCTCCCCCTAAAGCGTTGTCGTACCCTCACCTGGACCCTAAACCGTCCCCGTCCCCTAACCCTAACCCTAGCCCGAACCCTAACCCTAACCCCTCCCCGAAGCCTGACCCTCACCCGTCCCCTAATCCTAACCCGTATGCTGACACTCACCCGCGCCCTCACACGTACGCTTCCCCTAAAGCGTTGTCGTACCCTCACCTGGACCCTAAACCGTCCCCGTCCCCTAACCCTAACCCTAGCCCGAACCCTAACCCTAACCCTTCCCCGAAGCCTGACCCTCACCCGTCCCCTAATCCTAACCCGTACACTGACACTCACCCGCGCCCTCACACGTACGCTCCCCCTAAAGCGTTGTCGTACCCTCACCTGGACCCTAAACCGTCCCCGTCCCCTAACCCTAACCCTAGCCCGAACCCTAACCCTAACACTTCCCCGAAGCCTGACCCTCACCCGTCCCCTAATCCTAACCCGTACGCTGACTCTCACCCGAGCCCTCACACGTACGCTCCCCCTAAAGCGTTGTCGTACCCTCACCTGGACCCTAAACCGTCCCCGTCCCCTAACCCTAACCCTACCCCGAACCCTAACCCTAACCCCTCCCCGAAGCCTGACCCTCACCCGTCCCCTAATCCTAACCCGTACGCTGACACTCACCCGCGCCCTCACACGTACGCTCCCCCTAAAGCGTTGTCGTACCCTCACCTGGACCCTAAACCGTCCCCGTCCCCTAACCCTAACCCTAGCCCGAACCCTAACCCTAACCCCTCCCCGAAGCCTGACCCTCACCCGTCCCCTAATCCTAACCCGTACGCTGACACTCACCCGCGCCCTCACACGTACGCTCCCCCTAAAGCGTTGTCGTACCCTCACCTGGACCCTAAACCGTCCCCGTCCCCTAACCCTAACCCTAGCCCGAACCCTAACCCTAACCCTTCCCCGAAGCCTGACCCTCACCCGTCCCCTAATCCTAACCCGTACGCTGACACTCACCCGCGCCCTCACACGTACGCTCCCCCTAAAGCGTTGTCGTACCCTCACCTGGACCCTAAACCGTCCCCGTCCCCTAACCCTAACCCTAGCCCGAACCCTAACCCTAACCCCTCCCCGAAGCCTGACCCTCACCCGTCCCCTAATCCTAACCCGTACGCTGACACTCACCCGCGCCCTCACACGTACGCTCCCCCTAAAGCGTTGTCGTACCCTCACCTGGACCCTAAACCGTCCCCGTCCCCTAACCCTAACCCTAGCCCGAACCCTAACCCTAACCCTTCCCCGAAGCCTGACCCTCACCCGTCCCCTAATCCTAACCCGTACGCTGACACTCACCCGCGCCCTCACACGTACGCTCCCCCTAAAGCGTTGTCGTACCCTCAACTGGACCCTAAACCGTCCCCGTCCCCTAACCCTAACCCTAGCCCGAACCATAATCCTAACCCTTCCCCGAAACCTGACCCTCACCCGTCCCCTAATCCTAACCCGTACGCTGACACTCACCCGCGCCCTCACACGTACGCTCCCCCTAAAGCGTTGTCGTACCCTCACCTGGACCCTAAACCGTCCCCGTCCCCTAACCCTAACCCTAGCCCGAACCCTAACCCTAACCCTTCCCCGAAGCCTGACCCTCACCCGTCCCCTAATCCTAACCCGTACGCTGACACTCACCCGCGCCTTCACACGTACGCTCCCCCAAAGCGTTGTCGTACCCTCACCTGGACCCTAAACCGTCCCCGTCCCCTAACCCTAACCCTAGCCCGAACCCTAACCCTAACCCTTCCCCGAAGCCTGACCATCACCCGTCCCCTAATCCTAACCCGTACGCTGACACTCACCCGCGCCCTCACACGTACGCTACCCCTAAAGCGTTGTCGTACCCTCCCCTGGACCCTAAACCGTCCCCGTCCCCTAACCCTAACCCTAGCCCGAACTCTAACCCTAACCCCTCCCCGAAGCCTGACCCTCACCCGTCCCCTAATCCTAACCCGTACGCTGACACTCACCCACGCCCTCACATGTACGCTCCCCCTAAAGCGTTGTCGTACCCTCACCTGGACCCTAAACCGTACCCGTCCCTAACCCTAACCCTACCCCGAACCCTAACCCTAACACTTCCCCGAAGCCTGACCCTCACCCGTCCCCTAATCCTAACCCGTACGCTGACACTCACCCGCGCCCTCACACGTACGCTCCCCCTAAAGCGTTGTCGTACCCTCACCTGGACCCTAAACCGTCCCCGTCCCCTAACCCTAACCCTAGCCCGAACCCTAACCCTAACCCTTCCCCGAAGCCTGACCCTCACCCGTCCCCTAATCCTAACCCGTACGCTGACACTCACCCGCGCCCTCACACGTACGCTCCCCCTAAAGCGTTGTCGTACCCTCACCTGGACCCTAAACCGTCCCCGTCCCCTAACCCTAACCCTAGCCCGAACCCTAACCCTAACCCTTCCCCGAAGCCTGACCCTCACCCGTCCCCTAATCCTAACCCGTACGCTGACACTCACCCGCGCCCTCACACATACGCTCCCCCTAAAGCATCTTACCATCACCTGGACCCTAAACCGTCCCCGTCCCCTAACCCTAACCCTAGCCCGAACCCTAACCCTAACCCTTCCCCGAAGCCTGACCCTCACCCGTCCC
The DNA here is from genome assembly GCF_937001465.1 of Orcinus orca. NCBI lineage: Eukaryota > Metazoa > Chordata > Mammalia > Artiodactyla > Delphinidae > Orcinus > Orcinus orca. Next base: position 606,736 of record NW_026043917.1, on the reverse strand, counting down.
CTAATCCTAACCCGTACGCTGACACTCACCCGCGCCCTCACACGTACGCTCCCCCTAAAGCGTTGTCGTACCCTCACCTGGACCCTAAACCGTCCCCGTCCCCTAACCCTAACCCTAGCCCGAACCCTAACCCTAACACTTCCCCGAAGCCTGACCCTCACCCGTCCCCTAATCCTAACCCGTACGCTGACACTCACCCGCGCCCTCACATGTACGCTCCCCCTAAAGCGTTGTCGTACCCTCACCTGGACCCTAAACCGTCCCCGTCCCCTAACCCTAACCCTAGCCCGAACCCTAACCCTAACCCTTCCCCGAAGCCTGACCCTCACCCGTCCCATAATCCTAACCCGTACGCTGACACTCACCCGCGCCCTCACACGTACGCTCCCCCTAAAGCGTTGTCGTACCCTCACCTGGACCCTAAACCGTCCCCGACCCCTAACCCTAACCCTAGCCCGAACCCTAACCCTAACCCTTCCCCGAAGCCTGACCCTCACCCGTCCCCTAATCCTAACCCGTACGCTGACACTCACCCGCGCCCTCACACGTACGCTCCCCCTAAAGCGTTGTCGTACCCTCACCTGGACCCTAAACCGTCTTCGTACCCTAACCCTAACCCTAGCCCGAACCCTAACCCTAACCCTTCCCTGAAGCCTGACCCTCACCCGTCCCCTAATCCTAACCCGTACGCAGACACTCACCCGCGCCCTCACACGTACGCTCCCCCTAAAGCATCTTACCATCACCTGGACCCTAAACCTTCCCCGTCCCCTAACCCTAACCCTAGCCCGAACCCTAACCCTAACACTTCCCCGAAGCCTGACCCTCACCCGTCCCCTAATCCTAACCCGTACGCTGACACTCACCCGCGCCCTCACACGTACGCTCCCCCTAAAGCGGTGTCGTACCCTCATCTGGACCCTAAACCGTCCCCGCCCCTAACCCTAACCCTAGCCCGAACCCTAACCCTAACCCTTCCCCGAAGCCTGACCCTCACCCGTCCCATAATCCTAACCCGTACGCTGACACTCACCCGCGCCGTCACACGTACGCTCCCCCTAAAGCGTTGTCGTACCCTCACCTGGACCCTAAACCGTCCCCGTCCACTAACCCTAACCCTAGCCCGAACCCTAACCCTAACCCTTCCCCGAAGCCTGACCCTCACCCGTCCCCTAATCCTAACCCGTACGCTGACACTCACCCGCGCCCTCACACGTACGCTCCCCCTAAAGCGTTGTCGTACCCTCACCTGGACCCTAAACCGTCCCCGTCCCCTAACCCTAACCCTAGCCCGAACCCTAACCCTAACCCTTCCCCGAAGCCTGACCCTCACCCGTCCCATAATCCTAACCCGTACGCTGACACTCACCCGCGCCCTCACACGTACGCTCCCCCTAAAGCGTTGTCGTACTCTCACCTGGACCCTAAACCGTCCCCGTCCCCTAACCCTAACCCTAGCCCGAACCATAACCCTAACCCTTCCCCGAAGCCTGACCCTCACCCGTCCCCTAATCCTAACCCGTACGCTGACACTCACCCGCGCCCTCACACGTACGCTCCCCCTAAAGCGTTGTCGTACCCTCACCTGGACCCTAAACCGTCCCCGTCCCCTAACCCTAACCGTAGCCCGAACCCTAACCCTAACCCTTCCCCGAAGCCTGACCCTCACCCGTCCCCTAATCCTAACCCGTACGCTGACACTCACCCGCGCCCTCACACGTACGCTCCCCCTAAAGCGTTGTCGTACCCTCACCTGGACCCTAAACCGTCCCCGTCCCCTAACCCTTACCCTAGCCCGAACCCTAACCCTAACCCTTCCCCGAAGCCTGACCCTCACTCGTCCCCTAATCCTAACCCGTACGCTGACACTCACCCGCGCCCTCACACGTACGCTCCACCTAAAGCGTTGTCGTACCCTCACCTGGACCCTAAACCGTCCCCGTCCCCTAACCCTAACCCTAGCCCGAACCCTAACCCTAACACTTCCCCGAAGCCTGACCCTCACCCGTCCCCTAATCCTAACCCGTACGCTGACACTCACCCGCGCCCTCACACGTACGCTCCCCCTAAAGCGTTGTCGTACCCTCACCTGGACCCTAAACCGTCCCCGTCCCCTAACCCTAACCCTAGCCCGAACCCTAACCCTAACCCTTCCCCGAAGCCTGACCCTCACCCGTCCCATAATCCTAACCCGTACGCTGACACTCACCCGCGCCCTCACACGTACGCTCCCCCTAAAGCGTTGTCGTACCCTCACCTGGACCCTAAACCGTCCCCGTCCCCTAACCCTAACCCTAGCCCGAACCCTAACCCTAACCCTTCCCCGAAGCCTGACCCTCACCCGTCCCCTAATCCTAACCCGTACGCTGACACTCACCCGCGCCCTCACACGTACGCTCCCCCTAAAGCGTTGTCGTACCCTCACCTGGACCCTAAACCGTCTTCGTACCCTAACCCTAACCCTAGCCCGAACCCTAACCCTAACCCTTCCCTGAAGCCTGACCCTCACCCGTCCCCTAATCCTAACCCGTACGCAGACACTCACCCGCGCCCTCACACATACGCTCCCCCTAAAGCATCTTACCATCACCTGGACCCTAAACCTTCCCCGTCCCCTAACCCTAACCCTAGCCCGAACCCTAACCCTAACACTTCCCCGAAGCCTGACCCTCACCCGTCCCCTAATCCTAACCCGTACGCTGACACTCACCCGCGCCCTCACACGTACGCTCCCCCTAAAGCGGTGTCGTACCCTCATCTGGACCCTAAACCGTCCCCGCCCCTAACCCTAACCCTAGCCCGAACCCTAACCCTAACCCTTCCCCGAAGCCTGACCCTCACCCGTCCCATAATCCTAACCCGTACGCTGACACTCACCCGCGCCCTCACACGTACGCTCCCCCTAAAGCGTTGTCGTACCCTCACCTGGACCCTAAACCGTCCCCGTCCACTAACCCTAACCCTAGCCCGAACCCTAACCCTAACCCTTCCCCGAAGCCTGACCCTCACCCGTCCCCTAATCCTAACCCGTACGCTGACACTCACCCGCGCCCTCACACGTACGCTCCCCCTAAAGCGTTGTCGTACCCTCACCTGGACCCTAAACCGTCCCCGTCCCCTAACCCTAACCCTAGCCCGAACCCTAACCCTAACCCTTCCCCGAAGCCTGACCCTCACCCGTCCCATAATCCTAACCCGTACGCTGACACTCACCCGCGCCCTCACACGTACGCTCCCCCTAAAGCGTTGTCGTACTCTCACCTGGACCCTAAACCGTCCCCGTCCCCTAACCCTAACCCTAGCCCGAACCATAACCCTAACCCTTCCCCGAAGCCTGACCCTCACCCGTCCCCTAATCCTAACCCGTACGCTGACACTCACCCGCGCCCTCACACGTACGCTCCCCCTAAAGCGTTGTCGTACCCTCACCTGGACCCTAAACCGTCCCCGTCCCCTAACCCTAACCCTAGCCCGAACCCTAACCCTAACCCTTCCCCGAAGCCTGACCCTCACCCGTCCCATAATCCTAACCCGTACGCTGACACTCACCCGCGCCCTCACACGTACGCTCCCCCTAAAGCGTTGTCGTACCCTCACCTGGACCCTAAACCGTCCCCGTCCCCTAACCCTAACCCTAGCCCGAACCCTAACCCTAACCCTTCCCCGAAGCCTGACCCTCACCCGTCCCCTAATCCTAACCCGTACGCTGACACTCACCCGCGCCCTCACACGTACGCTCCCCCTAAAGCGTTGTCGTACCCTCACCTGGACCCTAAACCGTCTTCGTACCCTAACCCTAACCCTAGCCCGAACCCTAACCCTAACCCTTCCCTGAAGCCTGACCCTCACCCGTCCCCTAATCCTAACCCGTACGCAGACACTCACCCGCGCCCTCACACGTACGCTCCCCCTAAAGCATCTTACCATCACCTGGACCCTAAACCGTCCCCGTCCCCTAACCCTAACCCTAGCCCGAACCCTAACCCTAACACTTCCCCGAAGCCTGACCCTCACCCGTCCCCTAATCCTAACCCGTACGCTGACACTCACCCGCGCCCTCACACGTACGCTCCCCCTAAAGCGTTGTCGTACCCTCATCTGGACCCTAAACCGTCCCCGCCCCTAACCCTAACCCTAGCCCGAACCCTAACCCTAACCCTTCCCCGAAGCCTGACCCTCACCCGTCCCATAATCCTAACCCGTACGCTGACACTCACCCGCGCCCTCACACGTACGCTCCCCCTAAAGCGTTGTCGTACCCTCACCTGGACCCTAAACCGTCCCCGTCCCCTAACCCTAACCCTAGCCCGAACCCTAACCCTAACCCTTCCCCGAAGCCTGACACTCACCCGTCCCCTAATCCTAACCCGTACGCTGACACTCACCCGCGCCCTCACACGTACGCTCCCCCTAAAGCGTTGTCGTACCCTCACCTGGACCCTAAACCGTCCCCGTCCCCTAACCCTAACCCTAGCCCGAACCCTAACCCTAACCCTTCCCCGAAGCCTGACCCTCACCCGTCCCATAATCCTAACCCGTACGCTGACACTCACCCGCGCCCTCACACGTACGCTCCCCCTAAAGCGTTGTCGTACCCTCACCTGGACCCTAAACCGTCCCCGTCCCCTAACCCTAACCCTAGCCCGAACCCTAACCCTAACCCTAACCCTTCCCCGAAGCCTGACCCTCACCCGTCCCCTAATCCTAACCCGTACGCTGACACTCACCCGCGCCCTCACACGTACGCTCCCCCTAAAGCGTTGTCGTACCCTCACCTGGACCCTAAACCGTCCCCGTCCCCTAACCCTAACCCTAGCCCGAACCCTAACCCTAACACTTCCCCGAAGCCTGACCCTCACCCGTCCCCTAATCCTAACCCGTACGCTGACTCTCACCCGAGCCCTCACACGTACGCTCCCCTTAAAGCGTTGTCGTACCCTCACCTGGACCCTAAACCGTCCCCGTCCCCTAACCCTAACCCTAGCCCGAACCCTAACCCTAACCCCTCCCCGAAGCCTGACCCTCACCCGTCCCCTAATCCTAACCCGTACGCTGACACTCACCCGCGCCCTCACACGTACGCTCCCCCTAAAGCGTTGTCGTACCCTCACCTGGACCCTAAACCGTCCCCGTCCCCTGTCCCTAACCTTAGCCCGAACCCTAACCCTAACCCCTCCCCGAAGCCTGACCCTCACCCGTCCCCTAATCCTAACCCGTACGCTGACACTCACCCGCGCCCTCACACGTACGCTCCCCCTAAAGCGTTGTCGTACCCTCACCTGGACCCTAAACCGTCCCCGTCCCCTAACCCTAACCCTAGCCCGAACCCTAACCCTAACCCCTCCCCGAAGCCTGACCCTCACCCGTCCCCTAATCCTAACCCGTACGCTGACACTCACCCGCGCCTTCACACGTACGCTCCCCCTAAAGCGTTGTCGTACCCTCACCTGGACCCTAAACCGTCCCCGTCCCCTAACCCTAACCCTAGCCCGAACCCTAACTCTAACCCTTCCCCGAAGCCTGACCATCACCCGTCCCCTAATCCTAACCCGTATGCTGACACTCACCCGCGCCCTCACACGTACGCTCCCCCTAAAGCGTTGTCGTACCCTCCCCTGGACCCTAAACCGTCCCCGTCCCCTAACCCTAACCCTAGCCCGAACTCTAACCCTAACCCCTCCCCGAAGCCTGACCCTCACCCGTCCCCTAATCCTAACCCGTACGCTGACACTCACCCACGCCCTCACACGTACGCTCCCCCTAAAGCGTTGTCGTACCCTCACCTGGACCCTAAACCGTCCCCGTCCCCTAACCCTAACCCTAGCCCGAACGCTAACCCTAACCCTTCCCCGAAGCCTGACCCTCACCCGTCCCCTAATCCTAACCCGTACGCTGACACTCACCCGCGCCCTCACACGTACGCTCCCCCTAAAGCGTTGTCGTACCCTCACCTGGACCCTAAACCGTCCCCGTCCCCTAACCCTAACCCTAGCCCGAACCCTAACCCTAACCCTTCCCCGAAGACTGACCCTCACCCGTCCCCTAATCCTAACCCGTACGCTGACACTCACCCGCGCCCTCACACGTATGCTCCCCCTAAAGCGTTGTCGTACCCTCACCTGGACCCTAAACCGTCCCCGTCCCCTAACCCTAACCCTAGCCCGAACCCTAACCCTAACCCTTCCCCGAAGCCTGACCCTCACCCGTCCCCTAATCCTAACCCGTACGCTGACACTCACCCGCGCCCTCACACATACGCTCCTCCTAAAGCATCGTACCATCACCTGGACCCTAAACCGTCCCCGTCCCCTAACCCTAACCCTAGCCCGAACCCTAACCCTAACCCTTCCCCGAAGCCTGACCCTCACCCGTCCCCTAATCCTAACCCGTACGCTGACACTCACCCGCGCCCTCACACGTACGCTCCCCCTAAAGCGTTGTCGTACCCTCACCTGGACCCTAAACCGTCCCCGTCCCCTAACCCTAACCCTAGCCCGAACCCTAACCCTAACACTTCCCCGAAGCCTGACCCTCACCCGTCCCCTAATCCTAACCCGTACGCTGACACTCACCCGCGCCCTCACACGTACGCTCCCCCTAAAGCGTTGTCGTACCCTCACCTGGACCCTAAACCGTCCCCGTCCCCTAACCCTAACCCTAGCCCGAACCCTAACCCTAACCCTTCCCCGAAGCCTGACCCTCACCCGTCCCCTAATCCTAACCCGTACGCTGACACTCACCCACGCCCTCACACGTACGCTCCCCCTAAAGCGTTGTTGTTCCCTCACCTGTACCCTAAACCGTCCCCGTCCCCTAAGCGTAACCCTAGCCCGAACCCTAACCCTAACACTTCCCCGAAGCCTGACCCTCACCCGTCCCCTAATCCGAACCCGTACGCTGACACTCACCCGCGCCCTCAAACATACGCTCCCCCTAAAGCGTTGTCGTACCCTCACCTGGACCCTAAACCGTCCCCATCCCCTAACCCTAACCCTAGCCCGAACCCTAAACCTAACACTTCCCCGAAGCCTGACCCTCACCTGTCCCCTAATCCTAACCCGTACGCTGACACTCACCCACGCCCTCACACGTACGCTCCCCCTAAAGCGTTGTCGTACCCTCACCTGGACCCTAAACCGTCCCCGTCCCCTAACCCTAACCCTAGCCCGAACCCTAACCCTAACCCTTCCCCGAAGCCTGACGCTCACCCGTCCCCTAATCCTAACCCGTACGCTGACACTCACCCGCGCCCTCACACGTACGCTCCCCCTAAAGCGTTGTCGTACCCTCACCTGGACCCTAAACCGTCCCCGTCCCCTAACCCTAACCCTAGCCCGAACCCTAACCCTAACCCTTCCCCGAAGCCTGACCCTCACCCGTCCCCTAATCCTAAACCGTACGCTGACACTCACCCGCGCCCTCACACGTACGCTCCCCCTAAAGCATTGTCGTACCCTCACCTGGACCCTAAACCGTCTTCGTCCCCTAACCCTAACCCTAGCCCGAACCCTAACCCTAACCCTTCCCCGAAGCCTGACCCTCACCCGTCCCCTAATCCTAACCCGTACGCAGACACTCACCCGCGCCCTCACACGTACGCTCCCCCTAAAGCATCTTACCATCACCTGGACCCTAAACCGTCCCCGTCCCCTAACCCTAACCCTAGCCCGAACCCTAACCCTAACCCTTCCCCGAAGTCTGACCCTCACCCGTCCCCTAATCCTAACCCGTACGCTGACACTCACCCGCGCCCTCACACGTACGCTCCCCCTAAAGCGTTGTCGTACCCTCACCTGGACCCTAAACCGTCCCCGTCCCCTAACCCTAACCCTAGCCCGAACCCTAACCCTAACACTTCCCCGAAGCCTGACCCTCACCCGTCCCCTAATCCTAACCCGTACGCTGACACTCACCCGCGCCCTCACACGTACGCTCCCCCTAAAGCGTTGTCGTACCCTCATCTGGACCCTAAACCGTCCCCGCCCCTAACCCTAACCCTAGCCCGAACCCTAACCCTAACCCTTCCCCGAAGCCTGACCCTCACCCGTCCCCTAATCCTAACCCGTACGCTGACACTCACCCGCGCCCTCACACGTACGCTCCCCCTAAAGCGTTGTCGTACCCTCACCTGGACCCTAAACCGTCCCCGTCCCCTAACCCTAACCCTAGCCCGAACCCTAACCCTAACCCTTCCCCGAAGCCTGACCCTCACCCGTCCCGTAATCCTAACCCGTACGCTGACACTCACCCGCGCCCTCACACGTACGCTCCCCCTAAAGCGTTGTCGTACCCTCACCTGGACCCTAAACCGTCCCCATCCCCTAACCCTAACCCTAGCCCGAACCCTAACCCTAACCCTTCCCCGAAGCCTGACCCTCACCCGTCCCCTAATCCTAACCCGTACGCTGACACTCACCCGCGCCCTCACACGTACGCTCCCCCTAAAGCGTTGTCGTACCCTCACCTGGACCCTAAACCGTCCCCGTCCCCTAACCCTAACCCTAGCCCGAACCCTAACCCTAACCCTTCCCCGAAGCCTGACCCTCACCCGTCCCCTAATCCTAACCCGTACGCTGACACTCACCCGCGCCCTCACACGTACGCTCCCCCTAAAGCGTTGTCGTACCCTCACCTGGACCCTAAACCGTCTTCGTACCCTAACCCTAACCCTAGCCCGAACCCTAACCCTAACCCTTCCCTGAAGCCTGACCCTCACCCGTCCCCTAATCCTAACCCGTACGCAGACACTCACCCGCGCCCTCACACGTACGCTCCCCCTAAAGCATCTTACCATCACCTGGACCCTAAACCGTCCCCGTCCCCTAACCCTAACCCTAGCCCGAACCCTAACCCTAACCCTTCCCCGAAGCCTGACCCTCACCCGTCCCCTAATCCTAACCCGTACGCTGACACTCACCCGCGCCCTCACACGTACGCTCCCCCTAAAGCGTTGTCGTACCCTCATCTGGACCCTAAACCGTCCCCGGCCCTAACCCTAACCCTAGCCCGAACCCTAACCCTAACCCTTCCCCGAAGCCTGACCCTCACCCGTCCCATAATCCTAACCCGTACGCTGACACTCACCCGCGCCCTCACACGTACGCTCCCCCTAAAGCGTTGTCGTACCCTCACCTGGACCCTAAACCGTCCCCGTCCCCTAACCCTAACCCTAGCCCGAACCCTAACCCTAACCCTTCCCTGAAGCCTGACCCTCACCCGTCCCCTAATCCTAACCCGTACGCAGACACTCACCCGCGCCCTCACACGTACGCTCCCCCTAAAGCATCTTACCATCACCTGGACCCTAAACCGTCCCCGTCCCCTAACCCTAACCCTAGCCCGAACCCTAACCCTAACACTTCCCCGAAGCCTGACCCTCACCCGTCCCCTAATCCTAACCCGTACGCTGACACTCACCCGCGCCCTCACACGTACGCTCCCCCTAAAGCGTTGTCGTACCCTCATCTGGACCCTAAACCGTCCCCGCCCCTAACCCTAACCCTAGCCCGAACCCTAACCCTAACCCTTCCCCGAAGCCTGACCCTCACCCGTCCCATAATCCTAACCCGTACGCTGACACTCACCCGCGCCCTCACACGTACGCTCCCCCTAAAGCGTTGTCGTACCCTCACCTGGACCCTAAACCGTCCCCGTCCCCTAACCCTAACCCTAGCCCGAACCCTAACCCTAACCCTTCCCCGAAGCCTGACCCTCACCCGTCCCCTAATCCTAACCCGTACGCTGACACTCACCCGCGCCCTCACACGTACGCTCCCCCTAAAGCGTTGTCGTACCCTCACCTGGACCCTAAACCGTCCCCGTCCCCTAACCCTAACCCTAGCCCGAACCCTAACCCTAACCCCTCCCCGAAGCCTGACTCTCACCCGTCCCCTAATCCTAACCCGTACGCTGACACTCACCCGCGCCCTCACACGTACGCTCCCCCTAAAGCGTTGTCGTACCCTCACCTGGACCCTAAACCGTCCCCGTCCCCTAACCCTAACCCTAGCCCGAACCCTAACCCTAACCCTTCCCCGAAGCCTGACCCTCACCCGTCCCCTAATCCTAACCCGTACGCTGACACTCACCCGCGCCCTCACACGTACGCTCCCCCTAAAGCGTTGTCGTACCCTCACCTGGACCCTAAACCGTCCCCGTCCCCTAACCCTAACCCTAGCCCGAACCCTAACCCTAACACTTCCCCGAAGCCTGACCCTCACCCGTCCCCTAATCCTAACACGTACGCTGACTCTCACCCGAGCCCTCACACGTACGCTCCCCCTAAAGCGTTGTCGTACCCTCACCTGGACCCTAAACCGTCCCCGTCCCCTAACCCTAACCCTAGCCCGAACCCTAACCCTAACCCCTCCCCGAAGCCTGACCCTCACCCGTCCCCTAATCCTAACCCGTACGCTGACACTCACCCGCGCCCTCACACGTACGCTCCCCCTAAAGCGTTGTCGTACCCTCACCTGGACCCTAAACCGTCCCCGTCCCCTAACCCTAACCCTAGCCCGAACCCTAACCCTAACCCCTCCCCGAAGCCTGACCCTCACCCGTCCCCTAATCCTAACCCGTACGCTGACACTCACCCGCGCCCTCACACGTACGCTCCCCCTAAAGCGTTGTCGTACCCTCACCTGGACCCTAAACCGTCCCCGTCCCCTAACCCTAACCCTAGCCCGAACCCTAACCCTAACCCTTCCCCGAAGCCTGACCCTCACCCGTCCCCTAATCCTAACCCGTACGCTGACACTCACCCGCGCCCTCACACGTACGCTCCCCCTAAAGCGTTGTCGTACCCTCACCTGGACCCTAAACCGTCCCCGTCCCCTAACCCTAACCCTAGCCCGAACCCTAACCCTAACCCCTCCCCGAAGCCTGACCCTCACCCGTCCCCTAATCCTAACCCGTAAGCTGACACTCACCCGCGCCATCACACGTACGCTCCCCCTAAAGCGTTGTCGTACCCTCACCTGGACCCTAAACCGTCCCCGTCCCCTAACCCTAACCCTAGCCCGAACCCTAACCCTAACCCTTCCCCGAAGCCTGACCCTCACCCGTCTCCTAATCCTAACCCGTACGCTGACACTCACCCGCGCCCTCACACGTACGCTCCCCCTAAAGCGTTGTCGTACCCTCAACTGGACCCTAAACCGTCCCCGTCCCCTAACCCTAACCCTAGCCCGAACTCTAACCCTAACCCCTCCCCGAAGCCTGACCCTCACCCGTCCCCTAATCCTAACCCGTACGCTGACACTCACCCACGCCCTCACACGTACGCTCCCCCTAAAGCGTTGTCGTACCCTCACCTGGACCCTAAACCGTCCCCGTCCCCTAACCCTAACCCTAGCCCGAACCCTAACCCTAACCCTTCCCCGAAGCCTGACCCTCACCCGTCCCCTAATCCTAACCCGTACGCTGACACTCACCCGCGCCCTCACACATACGCTCCCCCTAAAGCATCGTACCATCACCTGGACCCTAAACCGTCCCCGTCCCCTAACCCTAACCCTAGCCCGAACCCTAACCCTAACCCTTCCCCGAAGCCTGACACTCACCCGTCCCATAATCCTAACCCGTACGCTGACACTCACCCGCGCCCTCACACGTACGCTCCCCCTAAAGCGTTGTCGTACTCTCACCTGGACCCTAAACCGTCCCCGTCCCCTAACCCTAACCCTAGCCCGAACCATAACCCTAACCCTTCCCCGAAGCCTGACCCTCACCCGTCCCCTAATCCTAACCCGTACGCTGACACTCACCCGCGCCCTCACACGTACGCTCCCCCTAAAGCGTTGTCGTACCCTCACCTGGACCCTAAACCGTCCCCGTCCCCTAACCCTAACCCTAGCCCGAACCCTAACCCTAACCCTTCCCCGAAGCCTGACCCTCACCCGTCCCCTAATCCTAACCCGTAAGCTGACACTCACCCGCGCCCTCACACGTACGCTCCCCCTAAAGCGTTGTCGTACCCTCACCTGGACCCTAAACCGTCCCCGTCCCCTAACCCTAACCCTAGCCCGAACCCTAACCCTAACCCTTCCCCGAAGCCTGACCCTCACTCGTCCCCTAATCCTAACGCGTACGCTGACACTCACCCGCGCCCTCACACGTACGCTCCCCCTAAAGCGTTGTCGTACCCTCACCTGGACCCTAAACCGTCCCCGTCCCCTAACCCTAACCCTAGCCCGAACCCTAACCCTAACACTTCCCCGAAGCCTGACCCTCACCCGTCCCCTAATCCTAACCCGTACGCTGACACTCACCCGCGCCCTCACACGTACGCTCCCCCTAAAGCGTTGTCGTACCCTCACCTGGACCCTAAACCGTCCCCGTCCCCTAACCCTAACCCTAGCCCGAACCCTAACCCTAACCCTTCCCCGAAGCCTGACGCTCACCCGTCCCATAATCCTAACCCGTACGCTGACACTCACCCGCGCCCTCACACGTACGCTCCCCCTAAAGCGTTGTCGTACCCTCACCTGGACCCTAAACCGTCCCCGTCCCCTAACCCTAACCCTAGCCCGAACCCTAACCCTAACCCTTCCCCGAAGCCTGACCCTCACCCGTGCCCTAATCCTAACCCGTACGCTGACACTCACCCGCGCCCTCACACGTACGCTCCCCCTAAAGCGTTGTCGTACCCTCACCTGGACCCTAAACCGTCCCCGTCCCCTAACCCTAACCCTAGCCCGAACCCTAACCCTAACCCTTCCCCGAAGCCTGACCCTCACTCGTCCCATAATCCTAACCCGTACGCTGACACTCACCCGCGCCCTCACACGTACGCTCCCCCTAAAGCGTTGTCGTACCCTCACCTGGACCCTAAACCGTCCCCGTCCCCTAACCCTAACCCTAGCCCGAACCCTAACCCTAACCCTTCCCCGAAGCCTGACCCTCACCCGTCCCATAATCCTAACCCGTACGCTGACACTCACCCGCGCCCTCACACGTACGCTCCCCCTAAAGCGTTGTCGTACCCTCACCTGGACCCTAAACCGTCCCCGTCCCCTAACCCTAACCCTAGCCCGAACCCTAACCCTAACCCTTCCCCGAAGGCTGACCCTCACTCGTCCCCTAATCCTAACCCGTACGCTGACACTCACCCGCGCCCTCACACGTACGCTCCCCCTAAAGCGTTGTCGTACCCTCACCTGGACCCTAAACCGTCCCCGTCCCCTAACCCTAACCCTAGCCCGAACCCTAACCCTAACCCTTCCCCGAAGCCTGACCCTCACCCGTCCCCTAATCCTAACCCGTACGCTGACACTCACCCGCGCCCTCACACGTACGCTCCCCCTAAAGCGTTGTCGTACCCTCACCTGGACCCTAAACCGTCCCCGTCCCCTAACCCTAACCCTAGCCCGAACCCTAACCCTAACCCTTCCCCGAAGCCTGACCCTCACCCGTCCCCTAATCCTAACCCGTACGCTGACACTCACCCGCGCCCTCACACATACGCTCCCCCTAAAGCGTTGTCGTACCCTCACCTGGACCCTAAACCGTCCCCGTCCCCTAACCCTAACCCTAGCCCGAAACCTAACCCTAACCCTTCCCCGAAGCCTGACCCTCACCCGTCCCCTAATCCTAACCCGTACGCTGACACTCACCCGCGCCCTCACACGTACGCTCCCCCTAAAGCGTTGTCGTACCCTCACCTGGACCCTAAACCGTCCCCGTCCCCTAACCCTAACCCTAACCAGAACCCTAACCCTAACCCTTCCCCGAAGCCTGACCCTCACCCGTCCCCTAATCCTAACCCGTACGCTGACACTCACCCGCGCCCTCACACGTACGCTCCCCCTAAAGCGTTGTCGTACCCTCACCTGGACCCTAAACCGTCCCCGTCCCCTAACCCTAACCCTAGCCCGAACCCTAACCCTAACACTTCCCCGAAGCCTGACCCTCACCCGTCCCCTAATCCTAACCCATACGCTGACACTCACCCGCGCCCTCACACGTACGCTCCCCCTAAAGCGTTGTCGTACCCTCACCTGGACCCTAAACCGTCCCCGTCCCCTAACCCTAACCCTAGCCCGAACCCTAACCCTAACCCTTCCCCGAAGCCTGACCCTCACCTGTCCCATAATGCTAACCCGTACGCTGACACTCACCCGCGCCCTCACACGTACGCTCCCCCTAAAGCATTGTCGTACCCTCACCTGGACCCTAAACCATCCCCGTCCCCTAACCCTAACCCTAGCCCGAACCCTAACCCTAACCCTTCCCCGAAGCCTGACCCTCACCCGTCCCCTAATCCTAACCCGTACGCTGACACTCACCCGCGCCCTCACACGTACGCTCCCCCTAAAGCGTTGTCGTACCCTCACCTGGACCCTAAACCGTCCCCGTCCCCTAACCCTAACCCTAGCCCGAACCCTAACCCTAACCCTTCCCCGAAGCCTGACCCTCACCCGTCCCCTAATCCTAACCCGTACGCTGACACTCACCCGCGCCCTCACACGTACGCTCCCCCTAAAGCGTTGTCGTACCCTCACCTGGACCCTAAACCGTCCCCGTCCCCTAACCCTAACCCTAGCCCGAACCCTAACCCTAACCCTTCCCCGAAGCCTGACCCTCACCCGTCCCCTAATCCTAACCCGTACGCTGACACTCACCCACGCCCTCACACGTACGCTCCCCCTAAAGCGTTGTCGTACCCTCACCTGGACCCTAAACCGTCCCCGTCCCCTAACCCTAACCCTAGCCCGAACCCTAACCCTAACCCTTCCCCGAAGCCTGACCCTCACCCGTCCCCTAATCCTAACCCGTACGCTGACTCTCACCCGCGCCCTCACACGTACGCTCCCCCTAAAGCGTTGTCGTACCCTCACCTGGACCCTAAACCGTCCCCGTCCCATAACCCTAACCCTAGCCCGAACCCTAACCCTAACCCTTCCCCGAAGCCTGACCCTCACCCGTCCCTTAATCCTAACCCGTACGCTGACACTCACCCGCGCCCTCACACGTACGCTCCCCCTAAAGCGTTGTCGTACCCTCACCTGCACCCTAAACCGTCCCCGTCCCCTAACCCTAACCCTAGCCCGAACCCTAACCCTAACCTTTCCCCGAAGCCTGACCATCACCCGTCCCCTAATCCTAACCCGTACGCTGACACTCACCCGCGCCCTCACACGTACGCTACCTCTAAAGCGTTGTCGTACCCTCACCTGGACCCTAAACCGTCCCCGTCCCCTAACCCTAACCCTAGCCCGAACCCTAACCCTAACCCCTCCCCGAAGCCTGACCCTCACTCGTCCCCTAATCCTAACCCGTACGCTGACACTCACCCGCGCCCTCACACGTACGCTCCCCCTAAAGCGTTGTCGTACCCTCACCTGGACCCTAAACCGTCCCCGTCCCCTAACCCTAACCCTAGCCCAAACCCTAACCCTAACCCTTCCCCGAAGCCTGACCCTCACCAGTCCCCTAATCCTAACCCGTACGCTGACATTCACCCGCGCCCTCACACGTACGCTCCCCCTAAAGCGTTGTCGTACCCTCACCTGGACCCTAAACCGTCCCCGTCCCCTAACCCTAACCCTAGCCCGAACCCTAACCCTAACCCTTCCCCGAAGCCTGACCCTCACCCGTCCCCTAATCCTAACCCGTAAGCTGACACTCACCCGCGCCCTCACACGTACGCTCCCCCTAAAGCGTTGTCGTACCCTCACCTGGACCCTAAACCGTCCCCGTCCCCTAACCCTAACCCTAGCCCAAACCCTAACCCTAACCCTTCCCCGAAGCCTGACCCTCACCCGTCCCCTAATCCTAACCCGTACGCTGACACTCACCTGCGCCCTCACACGTACGCTCCCCCTAAAGCGTTGTCGTACCCTCACCTGGACCCTAAACCGTCCCCGTCCCCTAACCCTAAAACTAGCCCGAACCCTAACCCTAACCCTTCCCCGAAGCCTGACCCTCACCCGTCCCCTAATCCTAACCCGTACGCTGACACTCACCCGCACCCTCACACGTACGCTCCCCCTAAAGCGTTGTCGTACCCTCACCTGGACCCTAAACCGTCCCCGTCCCCTAACCCTAACCCTAGCCCGAACCCTAACCCTTCCCCAAAGCCTGACACTCACCCGTCCCCTAATCCTAACCCGTAAGCTGACACTCACCCGCGCCCTCACACGTACGCCCCCCCTAAAGCGTTGTCGTACCCTCACCTGGACCCTAAACCGTCCCCGTCCCCTAACCCTAACCCTAGCCCGAACCCTAACCCTAACCCTTCCCCGAAGCCTGACCCTCACCCGTCCCCTAATCCTAACCCGTACGCAGACACTCACCCGCGCCCTCACACGTACGCTCCCCCTAAAGCGTTGTCGTACCCTCACCTGGACCCTAAACCGTCCCCGTCCCCTAACCCTAACCCTAGCCCGAACCCTAACCCTAACCCTTCCCAGAAGCCTAACACTCACCCGTCCCCTAATCCTAACCCGTACGCTGACACTCACCCACGCCCTCACACGTACGCTCCCCCTAAAGCGTTGTCGTACCCTCACCTGGACCCTAAACCGTCCCCGTCCCCTAACCCTAACCCTAGCCCGAACCCTAACCCTAACCCTTCCCCGAAGCCTGACCCTCACCCGTCCCCTAATCCTAACCCGTACGCTGACACTCACCCGCGCCCTCACACGTACGCCCCACCAAAGCGTTGTCGTACCCTCACCTGGACCCTAAACCGTCCCCGTCCCCTAACCCTAACCCTAGCCCGAACCCTAAACCTAACACTTCCCCGAAGCCTGACCCTCACCCGTCCCCTAATCCTAACCCGTACGCTGACACTCACCCGCGCCCTCACACGTACTCTCCCCCTAAAGCGTTGTCGTACCTTCACCTGGACCCTAAACTGTCGCCGTCCCCTAACCCTAACCCTAGCCCGAACCCTAACCCTAACCCTTCCCCGAAGCCTGACCCTCACCCGTCCCCTAATCCTAACCCGTACGCTGACACTCACCCACGCCCTCACACGTACGCTCCCCCTCAAGCGTTGTCGTACCCTCACCTGGACCCTAAACCGTCCCCGTCCCCTAACCCTAATCCTAGCCCGAACCCTAACCCTAACCCTTCCCCGAAGCCTGACCCTCACCCGTCCCCTAATCCTAACCCGTACGCTGACACTCACCCGCGCCCTCACACGTACGCCTCACCAAAGCGTTGTCGTACCCTCACCTGGACCCTAAACCGTCCCCGTCCCCTAACCCTAACCCTAGCCCGAACCCTAACCCTAACACTTCCCCGAAGCCTGACCCTCAACCGTCCCCTAATCCTAACCCGTACGCTGACACTCACCCGCGCCCTCACACTTACGCTCCCCCTAAAGCGTTGTCGTACCCTCACCTGGACCCTAAACCGTCCCCGTCTCCTAACACTAACCCTAGCCCGAACCCTAACCCTAACCCTTCCCCGAAGCCTGACCCTCACCCGTCCCCTAATACTAACCCGTACGCTGACTCTCACCCGCGCCCTCACACGTACGCTCCCCCTAAAGCGTTGTCGTACCCTCACCTGGACCCTAAACCGTCCCCGTCCCCTAACCCTAACCCTAGCCCGAACCCTAACCCTAACCCCTCCCCGAAGCCTGACCCTCACCCGTCCCCTAATCCTAACCCGTACGCTGACACTCACCCGCGCCCTCACACGTACGCTCCCCCTAAAGCGTTGTCGTACCCTCACCTGGACCCTAAACCGTCCCCGTCCCCTAACCCTAACCCTAGCCCGATCCCTAACCCTAACCCCTCCCCGAAGCCTGACCCTCACCCGTCCCCTAATCCTAACCCGTACGCTGACACTCACCCGCGCCCTCACACGTACGCTCCCCCTAAAGCGTTGTCGTACCCTCACCTGGACCCTAAACCGTCCCCGTCCCCTAACCCTAACCCTAGCCCGAACCCTAACCCTAACCCTTCCCCGAAGCCTGACCCTCACCCGTCCCCTAATCCTAACCCGTACGCTGACACTCACCCGCGCCCTCACACGTACGCTCCCCCTAAAGCGTTGTCGTACCTTCACCTGGACCCTAAACCGTCGCCGTCCCCTAACCCTAACCCTAGCCCGAACTCTAACCCTAACCCTTCCCCGAAGCCTGACCCTCACCCGTCCCCTAATCCTAACCCGTAGGCTGACACTCACCCACGCCCTCACACGTACGCTCCCCCTAAAGCGTTGTTGTTCCCTCACCTGTACCCTAAACCGTCCCCGTCCCCTAAGCGTAACCCTAGCCCGAACCCTAACCCTAACACTTCCCCGAAGCCTGACCCTCACCCGTCCCCTAATCCTAACCCGTACGCTGACACTCACCCGCGCCCTCAAACATACGCTCCCCCTAAAGCGTTGTCGTACCCTCACCTGGACCCTAAACCGTCCCCGTCCCCTAACCCTAACCCTAGCCCGAACCCTAAACCTAACCCTTCCCCGAAGCCTGACCCTCACCCGTCCCCTAATCCTAACCCGTACGCTGACACTCACCCACGCCCTCACACGTACGCTCCCCCTAAAGCGTTGTCGTACCCTCACCTGGACCCTAAACCGTCCCCGTCCCCTAACCCTAACCCTAGCCCGAACCCTAACCCTAACCCTTCCCCGAAGCCTGACCCTCACCCGTCCCCTAATCCTAACCCGTACGCTGACACTCACCCGCGCCCTCACACGTACGCTCCCCCTAAAGCGTTGTCGTTCCCTCACCTGGACCCTAAACCGTCCCCGTCCCCTAACCCTAGCCCGAACCCTAACCCTAACCCTTCCCCGAAGCCTGACCCTCACCCGTCCCCTAATCCTAACCCGTACGCTGACACTCACCCGCGCCCTCACACGTACGCTCCCCCTAAAGCGTTGTCGTACCCTCACCTGGACCCTAAACCGTCCCCGTCTCCTAACACTAACCCTAGCCCGAACCCTAACCCTAACCCTTCCCCGAAGCCTGACCCTCACCCGTCCCCTAATCCTAACCCGTACGCTGACTCTCACCCGCGCCCTCACTCGTACGCTCCCCCTAAAGCGTTGTCGTACCCTCACCTGGACCCTAAACCGTCCCCGTCCCCTAACCCTAACCCTAGCCCGAACCCTAACCCTAACCCCTCCCCGAAGCCTGACCCTCACCCGTCCCCTAATCCTAACCCGTACGCTGACACTCACCCGCGCCCTCACACGTACGCTCCCCCTAAAGCGTTGTCGTACCCTCACCTGGACCCTAAACCGTCCCCGTCCCCTAACCCTAACCCTAGCCCGAACCCTAACCCTAACCCTTCCCCGAAGCCTGACCCTCACCCGTCCCCTAATCCTAACCCGTACGCTGACACTCACCCACGCCCTCACACGTACGCTCCCCCTAAAGCGTTGTCGTACCCTCACCTGGACCCTAAACCGTCCCCGTCCCCTAACCCTAACCCTAGCCCGAACCCTAACCCTAACCCTTCCCCGAAGCCTGACCCTCACCCGTCCCCTAATCCTAACCCGTACGCTGACACTCACCCGCGCCCTCACACGTACGCTCCCCCTAAAGCGTTGTCGTTCCCTCACCTGGACCCTAAACCGTCCCCGTCCCCTAACCCTAACCCTAGCCCGAACCCTAACCCTAACCCTTCCCCGAAGCCTGACCCTCACCCGTCCCCTAATCCTAACCCGTACGCTGACACTCACCCGCGCCCTCACACGTACGCTCCCCCTAAAGCGTTGTCGTACCCTCACCTGGACCCTAAACCGCCCCCGTCCCCTAACCCTAACCCTAGCCCGAACCCTAACCCTAACCCTTCCCCGAAGCCTGACCCTCACCCGTCCCCTAATCCTAAACCGTACGCTGACACTCACCCGCGCCCTCACACGTACGCTCCCCCTAAAGCGTTGTCGTACCCTCACCTGGACCCTAAACCGTCCCCGTCCCCTAAACCTAACCCTAGCCCGAACCCTAACCCTAACCCTTCCCCGAAGCCTGACCCTCACCCGTCCCATAATCCTAACCCGTACGCTGACACTCACCCGCGCCCTCACACGTACGCTCCCCCTAAAGCGTTGTCGTACCCTCACCTGGACCCTAAACCGTCCCCGTCCCCTAACCCTAACCCTAGCCCGAACACTAACCCTAACCCTTCCCCGATGCCTGACCCTCACCCGTCCCCTAATCCTAACCCGTACGCTGACACTCACCCGCGCCCTCACACGTACGCTCCCCCTAAAGCGTTGTCGTACCCTCACCTGGACCCTAAACCGTCCCCGTCCCCTAACCCTAACCCTAGCCCGAACCCTAACCCTAACCCTTCCCCGAAGCCTGACCCTCACCCGTCCCCTAATCCTAACCCGTACGCTGACACTCACCCGCGCCCTCACACGTACGCTCCCCCTAAAGCGTTGTCGTACCCTCACCTGGACCCTAAACCGTCCCCGTCCCCTAACCCTAACCCTAACCCGAACCCTAACCCTAACCCTTCCCCGAAGCCTGACCCTCAGCCGTCCCCTAATCCTAACCCGTACGCTGACACTCACCGGCGCCCTCACACGTACGCTCCCCCTAAAGCGTTGTCGTACCCTCACCTGGACCCTAAACCGTCCCCGTCCCCTAACCCTAACCCTAGCCCGAAACCTATCCCTAACCCTTCCCCGAAGCCTGACCCTCACCCGTCCCCTAATCCTAACCCGTACGCTGACACTCACCCGCGCCCTCACACGTACGCTCCCCATAAAGCGTTGTCGTACCCTCACCTGGACCCTAAACCGTCCCCGTCCCCTAACCCTAACCCTAGCCCGAACCCTAACCCTAACCCTTCCCCGAAGCCTGACCCTCACCCGTCCCCTAATCCTAACCCGTACGCTGATACTCACCCGTGCCCTCACACGTACGCTCCCCCTAAAGCGTTGTCGTACCCTCACCTGGACCCTAAACCGTCCCCGTCCCCTAACCCTAACCCTAGCCCGAACCCTAACCCTAACCCTTCCCCGAAGCCTGACCCTCACCCGTCCCTTAATCCTAACCCGTACGCTGATACTCACCCGTGCCCTCACACGTACGCTCCCCCTAAAGCGTTGTCGTACCCTCACCTGGACCCTAAACCGTCCCCGTCCCCTAACCCTAACCCTAGCCCGAACCCTAACCCTAACCCTTCCCCGAAGCCTGACCCTCACCCGTCCCCTAATCCTAACCCGTACGCTGACACTCACCCGCGCCCTCACACGTATGCTACCCCTAAAGCGTTGTCGTACCCTCACCTGGACCCTAAACCGTCCCCGTCCCCTAACCCTAACCCTAGCCCGAACCCTAACCCTAACCCCTCCCCGAAGCCTGACCCTCACCCGTCCCCTAATCCTAACCCGTACGCTGACACTCACCCGCGCCCTCACACGTACGCTCCCCCTAAAGCGTTGTCGTACCCTCACCTGGACCCTAAACCGCCCCCGTCCCCTAACCCTAACCCTAGCCCGAACCCTAACCCTAACACTTCCCCGAAGCCTGACCCTCACCCGTCCCCTAATCCTAAACCGTACGCTGACACTCACCCGCGCCCTCACACGTACGCTCCCCCTAAAGCGTTGTCGTACCCTCACCTGGACCCTAAACCGTCCCCGTCCCCTAAACCTAACCCTAGCCCGAACCCTAACCCTAACCCTTCCCCGAAGCCTGACCCTCACCCGTCCCATAATCCTAACCCGTACGCTGACACTCACCCGCGCCCTCACACGTACGCTCCCCCTAAAGCGTTGTCGTACCCTCACCTGGACCCTAAACCGTCCCCGTCCCCTAACCCTAACCCTAGCCCGAACACTAACCCTAACCCTTCCCCGAAGCCTGACCCTCACCCGTCCCCTAATCCTAACCCGTACGCTGACACTCACCCGCGCCCTCACACGTACGCTCCCCCTAAAGCGTTGTCGTACCCTCACCTGGACCCTAAACCGTCCCCGTCCCCTAACCCTAACCCTAGCCCGAACCCTAACCCTAACCCTTCCCCGAAGCCTGACCCTCACCCGTCCCCTAATCCTAATCCGTACGCTGACACTCACCCGCGCCCTCACACATACGCTCCCCCTAAAGCATCGTACCATCACCTGGACCCTAAACCGTCCCCGTCCCCTAACCCTAACCCTAGCCCGAACCCTAACCCTAACCCTTCCCCGAAGCCTGACCCTCACCCGTCCCCTAATCCTAACCCGTACGCTGACACTCACCCGCGCCCTCACACGTACGCTCCCCCTAAAGCGTTGTCGTACCCTCACCTGGACCCTAAACCGTCCCCGTCCCCTAACCCTAACCCTAGCCCGAACCCTAACCCTAACACTTCCCCGAAGCCTGACCCTCACCCGTCCCCTAATCCTAACCCGTACGCTGACACTCACCCGCGCCCTCACACGTACGCTCCCCCTAAAGCGTTGTCGTACCCTCACCTGGACCCTAAACCGTCCCCGTCCCCTAACCCTAACCCTAGCCCGAACCCTAACACTAACCCTTCCCCGAAGCCTGACCCTCACCCGTCCCATAATCCTAACCCGTACGCTGACACTCACCCGCGCCCTCACACGTACGCTCCCCCTAAAGCGTTGTCGTACCCTCACCTGGACCCTAAACCGTCCCCGTCCCCTAACCCTAACCCTAGCCCGAACCCTAACCCTAACCCTTCCCCGAAGCCTGACCCTCACCCGTCCCCTAATCCTAACCCGTACGCTGACACTCACCCGCGCCCTCACACGTACGCTCCCCCTAAAGCGTTGTCGTACCCTCACATGGACCCTAAACCGTCCCCGTCCCCTAACCCTAACCCTAGCCCGAACCCTAACCCTAACCCTTCCCCGAAGCCTGACCCTCACCCGTCCCCTAATCCTAACCCGTACGCTGACACTCACCCGCGCCCTCACACGTACGCTCCCCCTAAAGCGTTGTCGTACCCTCACCTGGACCCTAAACCGTCCCCGTCCCCTAACCCTAACCCTAGCCCGAACCCTAACCCTAAACCTTCCCCGAAGCCTGACCCTCACCCGTCCCCTAATCCTAACCCGTACGCTGACACTCACCCGCGCCCTCACACGTACGCTCCCCCTAAAGCGTTGTCGTACCCTCACCTGGACCCTAAACCGTCCCCGTCCCCTAACCCTAACCCTAGCCCGAACCCTAACCCTAACCCTTCCCCGAAGCCTGACCCTCACCCGTCCCCTAATCCTAACCCGTACGCTGACACTCACCCGCGCCCTCACACGTACGCTCCCCCTAAAGCGTTGTCGTACCCTCACCTGGACCCTAAACCGTCCCCGTCCCCTAACCCTAACCCTAGCCCGAACCCTAACCCTAACCCTTCCCCGAAGCCTGACCCTCACCCGTCCCATAATCCTAACCCGTACGCTGACACTCACCCGTGCCCTCACACGTACGCTCCCCCTAAAGCGTTGTCGTACCCTCACCTGGACCCTAAACCGTCCCCGTCCCCTAACCCTAACCCTAGCCCGAACCCTAACCCTAACCCTTCCCCGAAGCCTGACCCTCACCCGTCCCCTAATCCTAACCCGTACGCTGACACTCACCCGCGCCCTCACACGTACGCTCCCCCTAAAGCGTTGTCGTACCCTCACCTGGACCCTAAACCGTCCCCGTCCCCTAACCCTAACCCTAGCCCGAACCCTAACCCTAACCCTTCCCCGAAGCCTGACCCTCACCCGTCCCCTAATCCTAACCCGTACGCTGACACTCACCCGCGCCCTCACACGTACGCTCCCCCTAAAGCGTTGTCGTACCCTCACCTGGACCCTAAACCGTCCCCGTCCCCTAACCCTAACCCTAGCCCGAACCCTAACCCTAACCCTTCCCCGAAGCCTGACCCTCACCCGTCCCCTAATCCTAACCCGTACGCTGACACTCACCCGCGCCCTCACACGTACGCTCCCCCTAAAGCGTTGTCGTACCCTCACCTGGACCCTAAACCGTCCCCGTCCCCTAACCCTAACCCTAGCCCGAACCCTAACCCTAACCCTTCCCCGAAGCCTGACCCTCACCCGTCCCCTAATCCTAACCCGTACGCTGACACTCACCCGCGCCCTCACACGTACGCTCCCCCTAAAGCGTTGTCGTACCCTCACCTGGACCCTAAACCGTCCCCGTCCCCTAACCCTAACCCTAGCCCGAACCCTAACCCTAACCCTTCCCCGAAGCCTGACCCTCACCCGTCCCATAATCCTAACCCGTACGCTGACACTCACCCGCGCCCTCACACGTACGCTCCCCCTAAAGCGTTGTCGTACCCTCACCTGGACCCTAAACCGTCCCCGTCCCCTAACCCTAACCCTAGCCCGAAACCTAACCCTAACCCTTCCCCGAAGCCTGACCCTCACCCGTCCCCTAATCCTAACCCGTACGCTGACACTCACCCGCGCCCTCACACGTACGCTCCCCCTAAAGCGTTGTCGTACCCTCACCTGGACCCTAAACCGTCCCCGTCCCCTAACCCTAACCCTAGCCCGAACACTAACCCTAACCCTTCCCCGAAGCCTGACCCTCACCCGTCCCCTAATCCTAACCCGTATGCTGACACTCACCCACGCCCTCACACGTACGCTCCCCCTAAAGCGTTGTCGTACCCTCACCTGGACCCTAAACCGTCCCCGTCCCCTAACCCTAACCCTAGCCCGAACCCTAACCCTAACCCTTCCCCGAAGCCTGACCCTCACCCGTACCCTAATCCTAACCCGTACGCTGACACTCACCCGCGCCCTCACACGTACGCTCCCCCTAAAGCGTTGTCGTACCCTCACCTGGACCCTAAACCGTCCCCGTCCCCTAACACTAACCCTAGCCCGAACCCTAACACTAACCCTTCCCCGAAGCCTGACCCTCACCCGTCCCCTAATCCTAACCCGTACGCTGACACTCACCCTCGCCCTCACACGTACGCTACCCCTAAAGCGTTGTCGTACCCTCACCTGGACCCTAAACCGTCCCCGTCCCCTAACCCTAACCCTAGCCCGAACCCTAACCCTAACCCCTCCCCGAAGCCTGACCCTCATCCATCCCCTAATCCTAACCCGTACGCTGACACTCACCCGCGCCCTCACACGTACGCTCCCCCTAAAGCGTTGTCGTACCCTCACCTGGACCCTAAACCGTCCCCGTCCCCAACCCTAACCCTAGCCCGAACCCTAACCCTAACCCTTCCCCGAAGCCTGACCCTCAGCCGTCCCCTAATCCTAACCCGTACGTTGACACTCAGCCGCGCCCTCACACGTACGCTCCCCCTAAAGCGTTGTCGTACCCTCACCTGGACCCTAAACCGTCCCCGTACCCTAACCCTAACCCTAGCCCGAAACCTATCCCTAACCCTTCCCCGAAGCCTGACCCTCACCCGTCCCCTAATCCTAACCCGTACGCTGACACTCACCCACGCCCTCACACGTACGCTCCCCCTAAAGCGTTGTCGTACCCTCACCTGGACCCTAAACCGTCCCCGTCCCCTAACCCTAACCCTAGCCCGAACCCTAACCCTAACCCTTCCCCGAAGCCTGACCCTCACCCGTCCCCTAATCCTAACCCCTACGCTGACAATCACCCGCGCCCTCACACGTACGCCCCACCAAAGCGTTGTCGTACCCTCACCTGGACCCTAAACCGTCCCCGTCCCCTAACCCTAACCCTAGCCCGAACCCTAACACTAACACTTCCCCGAAGCCTGACCCTCACCCGTCCCCTAATCCTAACCCGTACGCTGACACTCACCCGCGCCCTCACACGTACTCTCCCCCTAAAGCGTTGTCGTACCTTCACCTGAACCCTAAACCGTCGCCGTCCCCTAACCCTAACCCTAGCCCGAACCCTAACCCTAACCCTTCCCCGAAGCCTGACCCTCACCCGTCCCCTAATCCTAACCCGTACGCTGACACTCACCCACGCCCTCACACGTACGCTCCCCCTAAAGCGTTGTCGTACCCTCACCTGTACCCTAAACCGTCCCCGTCCCCTAAGCGTAACCCTAGTCCGAACCCTAACCCTAACACTTCCCCGAAGCCTGAACCTCACCCGTCCCCTAATCCTAATCCGTACGCTGACACTCACCCGCGCCCTCACACATACGCTCCCCCTAAAGCGTTGTCGTACCCTCACCTGGACCCTAAACCGTCCCCGTCCCCTAACCCTAACCCTAGCCCGAACCCTAACCCTAACCCTTCCCCGAAACCTGACCCTCACCCGTCCCCTAATCCTAACCCGTACGCTGACACTCACCCGCGCCCTCACACATACGCTCCCCCTAAAGCGTTGTCGTACCCTCACCTGGACCCTAAACCGTCCCCGTCCCCTAACCCTAACCCTAGACCGAACCCTAACCCTAACCCTTCCCCGAAACCTGACCCTCACCCGTTCCCTAATCCTAACCCGTACGCTGACACTCACCCACGCCCTCACACGTACGCTCCCCCTAAAGCATTGTCGTACCCTCACCTGGACCCTAAACCGTCCCCGTCCCCTAACCCTAACCCTAGCCCGAACCCTAACCCTAACACTTCCCCGAAGCCTGACCCTCACCCGTCTCCTAATCCTAACCCGTACGCTGACACTCACCCGCGCCCTCACACGTACGCTCCCCCTAAAGCGTTGTCGTACCCTCACCTGGACCCTAAACCGTCCCCGTCCCCTAACCCTAACCCTAGCCCGAACCCTAACCCTAACCCTTCCCCGAAGCCTGACCCTCACCCGTCCCCTAATCCTAACCCGTACGCTGACACTCACCCGCGCCCTCACACGTACGCTCCCCCTAAAGCGTTGTCGTACCCTCACCTGGACCCTAAACCGTCCCCGTCCCCCAACCCTAACCCTAGCCCGAACCCTAACCCTAACCCTTCCCCGAAGCCTGACGCTCACCCGTCCCCTACTCCTAACCCGTACGCTGACACTCACCTGCGCCCTCACACGTACGCTCCCCCTAAAGCGTTGTCGTACCCTCACCTGGACCCTAAACCGTCCCCGTCCACAACCCTAACCCTAGCCCGAACCCTAACCCTAACCCTTCCCCGAAGCCTGACCCTCAGCCGTCCCCTAATCCTAACCCGTACGTTGACACTCACCCGCGCCCTCACACGTACGCTCCCCCTAAAGCGTTGTCGTACCCTCACCTGGACCCTAAACCGTCCCCGTCCCCTAACCCTAACCCTAGCCCGAAACCTATCCCTAACCCTTCCCCGAAGCCTGACCCTCACCCGTCCCCTAATCCTAACCCGTACGCTGACACTCACCCACGCCCTCACACGTACGCTCCCCCTAAAGCGTTGTCGTACCCTCACCTGGACCCTAAACCGTCCCCGTCCCCTAACTCTAACCCTAGCCCGAACCCTAACCCTAACCCTTCCCCGAAGCCTGACCCTCAACCGTCCCCTAATCCTAACCCGTACGCTGACACTCACCCGCGCCCTCACACGTACGCCCCACCAAAGCGTTGTCGTACCCTCACCTGGACCCTAAACCGTCCCCGTCCCCTAACCCTAACCCTAGCCCGAACCCTAACACTAACACTTCCCCGAAGCCTGACCCTCACCCGTCCCCTAATCCTAACCCGTACGCTGACACTCACCCGCGCCCTCACACGTACTCTCCCCCTAAAGCGTTGTCGTACCTTCACCTGAACCCTAAACCGTCGCCGTCCCCTAACCCTAACCCTAGCCCGAACCCTAACCCTAACCCTTCCCCGAAGCCTGACCCTCACCCGTCCCCTAATCCTAACCCGTACGCTGACACTCACCCGCGCCCTCACACGTACGCTACCCCTAAAGAGTTGTCGTACCCTCACCTGGACCCTAAACCGTCCCCGTCCCCTAACCCTAACCCTAGCCCGAACCCTAACCCTAACCCTTCCCCGAAGCCTGACGCTCACCCGTCCCCTACTCCTAACCCGTACGCTGACACTCACCTGCGCCCTCACACGTACGCTCCCCCTAAAGCGTTGTCGTACCCTCACCTGGACCCTAAACCGTCCCCGTCCCCAACCCTAACCCTAGCCCGAACCCTAACCCTAACCCTTCCCCGAAGCCTGACCCTCAGCCGTCCCCTAATCCTAACCCGTACGTTGACACTCACCCGCGCCCTCACACGTACGCTCCCCCTAAAGCGTTGTCGTACCCTCACCTGGACCCTAAACCGTCCCCGTCCCCTAACCCTAACCCTAGCCCGAAACCTATCCCTAACCCTTCCCCGAAGCCTGACCCTCACCCGTCCCCTAATCCTAACCCGTACGCTGACACTCACCCACGCCCTCACACGTACGCTCCCCCTAAAGCGTTGTCGTACCCTCACCTGGACCCTAAACCGTCCCCGTCCCCTAACCCTAACCCTAGCCCGAACCCTAACCCTAACTCTTCCCCGAAGCCTGACCCTCACCCGTCCCCTAATCCTAACCCGTACGCTGACACTCACCCGCGCCCTCACACGTACGCCCCACCAAAGCGTTGTCGTACCCTCACCTGGACCCTAAACCGTCCCCGTCCCCTAACCCTAACCCTAGCCCGAACCCTAACACTAACACTTCCCCGAAGCTTGACCCTCACACGTCCCCTAATCCTAACCCGTACGCTGACACTCACCCGCGCCCTCACACGTACTCTCCCCCTAAAGCGTTGTCGTACCTTCACCTGAACCCTAAACCGTCGCCGTCCCCTAAACCTAACCCTAGCCCGAACCCTAACCCTAACCCTTCCCCGAAGCCTGACCCTCACCCGTCCCCTAATCCTAACCCGTACGCTGACACTCACCCACGCCCTCACAAGTACGCTCCCCCTAAAGCGTTGTCGTACCCTCACCTGTACCCTAAACCGTCCCCGTCCCCTAAGCGTAACCCTAGTCCGAACCCTAACCCTAACACTTCCCCGAAGCCTGACCCTCACCCGTCCCCTAATCCTAATCCGTACGCTGACACTCACCCGCGCCCTCACACATACGCTCCCCCTACAGCGTTGTCGTACCCTCACCTGGACCCTAAACCGTCCCCGTCCCCTAACCCTAACCCTAGCCCGAACCCTAACCCTAACACTTCCCCGAAGCCTGACCCTCACCCGTCTCCTAATCCTAACCCGTACGCTGACACTCACCCGCGCCCTCACACGTACGCTCCCCCTAAAGCGTTGTCGTACCCTCACCTGGACCCTAAACCGTCCCCGTCCCCTAACCCTAACCCTAGCCCGAACCCTAACCCTAACCCTTCCCCGAAGCCTGACCCTCACCCGTCCCCTAATCCTAACCCGTACGCTGACACTCACCCGCGCCCTCACACGTACGCTACCCCTAAAGCGTTGTCGTACCCTCACCTGGACCCTAAACCGTCCCCGTCCCCTAACCCTAACCCTAGCCCGAACCCTAACCCTAACCCTTCCCCGAAGCCTGACGCTCACCCGTCCCCTACTCCTAACCCGTACGCTGACACTCACCTGCGCCCTCACACGTACGCTCCCCGTAAAGCGTTGTCGTACCCTCACCTGGACCCTAAACCGTCCCCGTCCCCTAACCCTAACCCTAGCCCGAAACCTAACCCTAACCGTTCCCCGAAGCCTGACCCTCACCCGTCCCCTAATCCTAACCCGTACGCTGACACTCACCCGCGCCCTCACACGTACGCTCCCCCTAAAGCGTTGTCGTACCCTCACCTGGACCCTAAACCGTCCCCGTCCCCTAACCCTAACCCTAGCCCGAACCCTAACCCTAACCCTTCCCCGAAACCTGACCCTCAGCCGTCCCCTAATCCTAACCCGTACGCTGACACTCACCCGCGCACTCACACGTACGCTCCCCTTAAAGTGTTGTCGTACCCTCACCTGGACTCTAAACCGTCCCTGTCCCCTAACCCTAACCCTAGCCCGAAACCTAACCCTAACCCTTCCCCGAAGCCTGACCCTCACCCGTCCCCTAATCCTAACCCGTACGCTGACACTCACCCGCGCCCTCACACGTACGCTCCCCCTAAAGCGTTGTCGTACCCTCATCTGGACCCTAAACCGTCCCCGTCCCCTAAGCCTAACCCTAGCCCGAACCCTAACCCTAACCCTTCCCCGAAGCCTGACCCTCACCCGTCCCCTAATCCTAACCCGTACGCTGACACTCACCCGCGCCCTCACACGTACGCTCCCCCTAAAGCGTTGTCGTACCCTCACCTGGACCCTAAACCGTCCCCGTCCCCTAGCCCTAACCCTAGCCCGAACCCTAACCCTAACCCTTCCCCGAAGCCTGACCCTCACCCGTCCCCTAATCCTAACCCGTACGCTGACACTCACCCGCGCCCTCACACGTATGCTCCCCCTAAAGCGTTGTCGTACCCTCACCTGGACCCTAAACCGTCCCCATCCCCTAACCCTAACCCTAGCCCGAACCCTAACCCTAACACTTCCCCGAAGCCTGACCCTCACCCGTCCCCTAATCCTAACCCGTACGCTGACACTCACCCGCGCCCTCACACGTACGCTGCCCCTAAAGCGTTGTCGTACCCTCACCTGGACCCTAAACCGTCCCCATCCCCTAACCCTAACCCTAGCCCGAACCCTAACCCTAACCCTTCCCCGAAGCCTGACCCTCACCCGTCCCCTAATCCTAACCAGTACGCTGACACTCACCCGCGCCCTCACAAGTACGCTCCCCCTAAAGTGTTCTCGTACCCTCACCTGGACCCTAAACCGTCCCCGTCCCCTAACCCTAACCCTAGCCCGAACCATAATCCTAACCCTTCCCCGAAACCTGACCCTCACCCGTCCCCTAATCCTAACCCGTACGCTGACACTCAACCGCACCCTCAAACGTACGCTCCCCCTAAAGCGTTGTCGTACCCTCACCTGGACCCTAAACCGTCCCCGTCCCCTAACCCTATCCCTAGCCCGAACCCTAACCCTAACCCTTCCCCGAAGCCTGACCGTCACCCGTCCCCTAATCCTAACCCGTACGCTGACACTCACCCGCGCCCTCACACGTACGCTCCCCCTAAAGCGTTGTCGTACCCTCACCTGGACCCTAAACCATCCCCTAACCCTAACCCTAACCCTAGCCCGAAACCTATCCCTAACCCTTCCCCGAAGCCTGACCCTCACCCGTCCCCTAATCCTAACCCGTACGCTGACACTCACCCGCTCCCTCACACGTACGCTCCCCCTAAAGTGTTGTCGTACCCTCACCTGGACCCTAAACCGTCCCCGTCCCCTAACCCTAACCCTAGCCCGAACCCTAACCCTAACCCTTCCCCGAAGCCTGACCCTCACCCGTCCCCTAATCCTAACCCGTACGCTGACACTCACCCGTGCCATCACACGTACGCTCCCCCTAAAGCGTTGTCATACCCTCACCTGGACCCTAAACCGTCCCCGTCCCCTAACCCTAACCCTAGCCCGAACCCTAACCCTAACCCTTCCCCGAAGCCTGACCCTCACCCGTCCCCTAATCCTAACCCGTACGCTGACACTCACCCACGCCCTCACACGTACGGTCCCCCCAAAGCATTGTCGTACCCTCACCTGGACCCTAAACCGTCCCCGTCCCCTAACCCTAACCCTAGCCTGAACCCTAACCCTAACCCTTCCCCGAAACCTGACCCTCACCCGGCCCCTATACCTAACCCGTACGCTGACACTCACCCACGCCCTCGCACGTACGCTCCCCCCAAAGCGTTGTCGTACCCTCACCTGGACCCTAAACCGTCCCCGTCCCCTAACCCTAACCCTAGCCCGAACCCTAACCCTAACCCTTCCCCGAAGCCTGACCCTCACCCGTCCCCTAATCCTAACCCGTACGCTGACACTCACCCGCGCCCTCGCACGTACGCTCCCCCTAAAGCGTTGTCGTACCCTCACCTGCCCCCTAAACCGTCCCCGTCCCCTAACCCTAACCCTAGCCCGAACCCTAACCCTAACCCTTCCCCGAAGCCTGACCCTCACCCGTCCCCTAATCCTAACCCGTACGCTGACACTCACCCGCGCCCTCGCACGTACGCTCCCCCCAAAGCGTTGTCGTACCCTCACCTGGACCCTAAACCGTCCCCGTCCCCTAACCCTAACCCTAGCCCGAACCCTAACCCTAACCCTTCCCCGAAGCCTGACCCTCACCCGTCCCCTAATCCTAACCCGTACGCTGACACTCATCCGCGCCCTCGCACGTACGCTCCCCCTAAAGCGTTGTCGTACCCTCACCTGCCCCCTAAACCGTCCCTGTCCCCTAACCCTAACCCTAGCCCGAACCCTAACCCTAACCCTTCCCCGAAGCCTGACACTCAAACGTCCCCTAATCCTAACCCGTACGCTGACACTCACCCACGCCCTCATACGTACGCTCGCCCTAAAGCGTTGTCGTACCCTCACCTGGACCCTAAACCGTCCCCGTCCCCTAACCCTAACCCTAGCCGAACCCTAACCCTAACCCCTCCCCGAAGCCTGACCCTCACCCGTCCCCTAATCCTAACCCGTACGCTGACACTCACCCGCGCCCTCACACGTACGCTCCCCCCAAAGCGTTGTCGTACCCTCACCTGGACCCTAAACCGTCCCCGTCCCCTAACCCTAACCCTAGCCCGAACCCTAACCCTAACCCTTCCCCGAAGCCTGACACTCAGCCGTCCCCTAATCCTAACCCGTACGCTGACACTCACCCGCGCCCTCACACGTGCGCTCCCCCTAAAGCGTTGTCGTACCCTCACCTGGACCCTAAACCGTCCCCGTCCCCTAACCCTAACCCTAGCCCGAACCCTAACCCTAACCCTTCCCCGAAGCCTGAACCTCACCCGTCCCCTAATCCTAACCTGTATGCTGACACTCACCCGCGCCCTCACACGTACGCTCCCCCCAAAGCGTTGTCGTACCCTCACCTGGACCCTAAACCGTCCCCGTCCCCTAACCCTAACCCTAGCCCGAACCCTAACCCTAACACTTCCCCGAAGCCTGACCCTCACCCGTCCCCTAATCCTAACCCGTACGCTGACACTCACCCGCGCCCTCACACGTACCTCCCCCCAAAGCGTTGTCGTACCCTCACCTGGACCCTAAACCGTCCCCGTCCCCTAACCCTAACCCTAGCCCGAACCCTAACCCTAACCCTTCCCCGAAGCCTGACCCTCACCCGTCCCCTAATCCTAACCCGTACGCTGACACTCACCCGCGCCCTCACACGTACGCTCCCCCCAAAGCGCTGTCGTACCCTCACCTGGACCCTAAACCGTCCCCGTCCCCTAACCCTAACCCTAGCCCGAACCCTAACCCTAACCCTTCCCCGAAGCCTGACCCTCACCCGTCCCCTAATCCTAAACCGTACGCTGACACTCACCCATGCCATCACACGTACGCTCCCCCTAAAGCGTTGTCATACCCTCACCTGGACCCTAAACCGTCCCCGTCCCCTAACCCTAACCCTAGCCCGAACCCTAACCCTAACCCTTCCCCGAAGCCTGACCCTCACCCGTCCCCTAATCCTAACCCGTACGCTGACACTCACCCGCGCCCTCACACGTACGCTCCCCCTAAAGCGTTGTCGTACCCTCACCTGGACCCTAAACCGTCCCCGTCCCCTAACCCTAACCCTAGCCCGAACCCTAACCCTAACCCTTCCCCGAAGCCTGACCCTCACCCGTCCCCTAATCCTAACCAGTACGCTGACACTCACCCGCGCCCTCACACGTACGCTCCCCCTAAAGCGTTCTCGTACCCTCACCTGGACCCTAAACCGTCCCCGTCCCCTAACCCTAACCCTAGCCCGAACCATAATCCTAACCCTTCCCCGAAACCTGACCCTCACCCATCCCCTAATCCTAACCCGTACGCTGACACTCAACCGCACCCTCACACGTACGCTCCCCCTAAAGCGTTGTCGTACCCTCACCTGGACCCTAAACCGTCCCCGTCCCCTAACCCTATCCCTAGCCCGAACCCTAACCCTAACCCTTCCCCGAAGCCTGACCCTCACCCGTCCCCTAATCCTAACCCGTACGCTGACACTAACCCGCGCCCTCACACGTACGCTCCCCCTAAAGCGTTGTCGTACCCTCACCTGGACCCTAAACCGTCCCCGTCCCCTAACCCTAACCCTAGCCCGAACCCTAACCCTAACCCTTCCCCGAAGCCTGACCCTCACCCGTCCCCTAATCCTAACCCGTACGCTGACACTCACCCGCGCCCTCACACGTACGCTCCCCCTAAAGCGTTGTCATACCATCACCTGGACCCTAAACCGTCCCCGTCCCCTAACCCTAACCCTAGCCCGAACCCTAACCCTAACCCTTCCCCGAAGCCTGACCCTCAGCCGTCCCCTAATCCTAACCCGTACGCTGACACTCACCCGCGCCCTCACACGTACGCTCCCCCTAAAGCGTTGTCGTACCCTCACCTGGACCCTAAACCGTCCCCGTCCCCTAACCCTAACCCTAGCCCGAACACTAACACTAACCCTTCCCCGAAGCCTGACCCTCACCCGTCCCCTAATCCTAACCCGTACGCTGACACTCACCCGCGCCCTCACACGTACGCTCCCCCCAAAGCGTTGTCGTACCCTCACCTGGACCCTAAACCGTCCCCGTCCCCTAACCCTAACCCTAGCCCGAACCCTAACCCTAACCCTTCCCCGAAGCCTGACCCTCACCCGTCCCCTAATCCTAACCCGTACGCTGACACTCACCCGCGCCCTCACACGTACTCCCCCCAAAGCGTTGTCGTACCCTCACCTGGACCCTAAACCGTCCCCGTCCCCTAACCCTAACCCTAGCCCGAACCCTAACCCTAACCCTTCCCCGAAGCCTGACCCTCACCCGTCCCCTAATCCTAACACGTACGCTGACACTCACCCGCGCCCTCACACGTACGCTCCCCCCAAAGCGTTGTCGTACCCTCACCTGGACCCTAAACCGTCCCCGTCCCCTAACCCTAACCCTAGCCCGAACCCTAACCCTAACCCTTCCCCGAAGCCTGACCCTCACCCGTCCCCTAATCCTAAACCGTACGCTGACACTCACCCGTGCCATCACACGTACGCTCCCCCTAAAGCGTTGTCATACCCTCACCTGGACCCTAAACCGTCCCCGTCCCCTAACCCTAACCCTAGCCCGAACCCTAACCCTAACCCTTCCCCGAAGACTGACCCTCACCCGTCCCCTAATCCTAACCCGTACGCTGACACTCACCCGCGCCCTCACACGTACGGTCCCCCCAAAGCATTGTCGTACCCTCACCTGGACCCTAAACCGTCCCCGTCCCCTAACCCTAACCCTAGCCCGAACCCTAACCCTAAACCTTCCCCGAAACCTGACCCTCACCCGGCCCCTATACCTAACCCTTACGCTGACACTCACCCACGCCCTCACACGTACGCTCGCCCTAAAGCGTTGTCGTACCCTCACCTGGACCCTAAACCGTCCCCGTCCCCTAACCCTAACCCTAGCCGAACCCTAACCCTAACCCCTCCCCGAAGCCTGACCCTCACCCGTCCCCTAATCCTAACCCGTACGCTGACACTCACCCGCGCCCTCACACGTACGCTCCCCCTAAAGCGTTGTCGTACCCTCACCTGGACCCCAAACCGACCCCGTCCCCTAACCCTAAACCTAGCCCGAACCCTAACCCTAACCCTTCCCCGAAGCCTGACCCTCACCCGTCCCCTAATCCTAACCCGTACGCTGACACTCACCCGCGCCCTCACACGTACGCTCCCCCTAAAGCGTTGTCGTACCCTCACCTGCACCCTAAACCATCCCCGTCCACTAAACCTAACCCTAGCCCGAACCCTAACCCTAAACCTTCCCCGAAACCTGACCCTCACCCGGCCCCTATACCTTACCCGTACGCTGACACTCACCCACGCCCTCGCACGTACGCTCCCCCCAAAGCGTTGTCGTACCCTCACCTGGACCCTAAACCGTCCCCGTCCCCTAACCCTAACCCTAGCCCGAACCCTAACCCTAACCCTTCCCCGAAGCCTGACCCTCACCCGTCCCCTAATCCTAACCCGTACGCTGACACTCACCCGCGCCCTCGCACGTACGCTCCCCCTAAAGCGTTGTCGTACCCTCACCTGCCCCCTAAACCGTCCCCGTCCCCTAACCCTAACCCTAGCCCGAACCCTAACCTTAACCCTACCCCGAAGCCTGACCCTCACCCGTCCCCTAATCCTAACCCGTACGCTGACACTCACCCGCGCCCTCGCACGTACGCTCCCCCCAAAGCGTTGTCGTACCCTCACCTGGACCCTAAACCGTCCCCGTCCCCTAACCCTAACCCTAGCCCAAACCCTAACCCTAACACTTCCCCGAAGCATGACCCTCACCCGTCCCCTAATCCTAAACCGTACGCTGACACTCATCCGCGCCCTCGCACGTACGCTCCCCCTAAAGCGTTGTCGTACCCTCACCTGCCCCCTAAACCGTCCCCGTCTCCTAACCCTAAACCTAGCCCGAACCCTAACCCTAACCCTTCCCCGAAGCCTGACACTCACACGTCCCCTAATCCTAACCCGTACGCTGACACTCACCCACGCCCTCACACGTACGCTCGCCCTAAAGCGTTGTCGTACCCTCACCTGGACACTAAACCGTCCCCGTCCCCTAACCCTAACCCTAGCCGAACCCTAAACCTAACCCCTCCCCGAAGCCTGACTCTCACCCGTCCCCTAATCCTAACCCGTACCCTGACACTCACCCGCGCCCTCACACGTACGCTCCCCCTAAAGCGTTGTCGTACCCTCACCTGGACCCCAAACCGACCCCGTCCCCTAACCCTAAACCTAGCCCGAACCCTAACCCTAACCCTTCCCCGAAGCCTGACCCTCACCCGTCCCCTAATCCTAACCCGTACGCTGACACTCACCCGCGCCCTCACACGTACGCTCCCCCCAAAGCGTTGTCGTACCCTCACCTGGACCCTAAACCGTCCCCGTCCCCTAATGCTAACCCTAGCCCGAACCCTAACCCTAACCCTTCCCCGAAGCCTGACCCTCACCCATCCCCTAATCCTAACCCGTACGCTGACACTCACCCGCGCCCTCACACGTACCTCCCCCCAAAGCGTTGTCGTACCCTCACCTGGACCCTAAACCGTCCCCGTCCCCTAACCCTAACCCTAGCCCGAACCCTAACCCTAACCCTTCCCCGAAGCCTGACCCTCACCCGTCCCCTAATCCTAATCCGTACGCTGACACTCACCCGCGCCTTCACACGTACGCTCCCCCCAAAGCGCTGTCGTACCCTAACCTGGACCCTAAACCGTCCCCGTCCCCGTCCCCTAACCCTAGCCCGAACCCTAACCCTAACCCTTCCCCGAAGCCTGACCCTCACCCGTCCCCTAATCCTAAACCGTACGCTGACACTCACCCGTGCCATCACACGTACGCTCCCCCTAAAGCGTTGTCATACCCTCACCTGGACCCTAAACCGTCCCCGTCCCCTAACACTAACCCTAGCCCGAACCCTAACCCTAACACTTCCCGGAAGCCTGACCCTCACCCGTCCCCTAATCCTAACCCGTACGCTGACACTCACCCGCGCCCTCACACGTACGCTCCCCCCAAAGCGTTGTCGTACCCTCACCTGGACCCTAAACCGTCCCCGTCCCCTAACCCTAACCCTAGCCCGAACCCTAACCCTAACCCTTCCCCGAAGCCTGACCCTCACCCGTCCCCTAATCCTAACCCGTACGCTGACACTCACCGCGCACTCACACGTACGCTCCCCGTAAAGCGTTGTCGTACCCTCACCTGGACCCTAAACCGTCCCCGTCCCCTAACCCTAACCCTAGCCCGAACCCTAACCCTAACCCTTCCCCGAAGCCTGACCCTCACCCGTCCCCTAATCCTAACCAGTACGCTGACACTCACCCGCGCCCTCACACGTACGCTCCCCCTAAAGCGTTCTCGTACCCTCACCTGGACCCTAAACCGTCCCCGTCCCCTAACCCTAACCCTAGCCCGAACCATAATCCTAACCCTTCCCCGAAACCTGACCCTCACCCGTCCCCTAATCCTAACCCGTACGCTGACACTCAACCGCACCCTCACACGTACGCTCCCCCTAAAGCGTTGTCGTACCCTCACCTGGACCCTAAACCGTCCCCGTCCCCTAACCCTATCCCTAGCCCGAACCCTAACCCTAACCCTTCCCCGAAGCCTGACACTCACCCGTCCCCTAATCCTAACCCGTACGCTGACACTCACCCGCGCCCTCACACGTACGCTCCCCCTAAAGCGCTGTCGTACCCTCACCTGGACCCTAAACCGTCCCCTAACCCTAACCCTAACCCTAGCCCGAAACCTATCCCTAACACTTCCCCGAAGCCTGACCCTCACCCGTCCCCTAATCCTAACCCGTACGCTGACACTCACCCGCTCCCTCACACGTACGCTCCCCCTAAAGCGTTGTCGTACCCTCACCTGGACCCTAAACCGTCCCCGTCCCCTAACCCTAACCCTAGCCCGAACCCTAACCCTAACCCTTCCCCGAAGCCTGACCCTCACCCGTCCCCTAATCCTAACCCGTACGCTGACACTCACCCGCGCCCTCACACGTACGCTCCCCCTAAAGCGTTGTCATACCATCACCTGGACCCTAAACCGTCCCCGTCCCCTAACCCTAACCCTAGCCCGAACCCTAACCCTAACCCTTCCCCGAAGCCTGACCCTCACCCGTCCCCTAATCCTAACCCGTACGCTGACACTCACCCGCGCCCTCGCACGTACGCTCCCCCTAAAGCGTTGTCTTACCCTCACCTGCCCCCTAAACCGTCCCCGTCCCCTAACCCTAACCCTAGCCCGAACCCTAACCCTAACCCTTCCCCGAAGCCTGACCCTCACCCGTCCCCTAATCCTAACCCGTACGCAGACACTCACCCGCGCCCTCGCACGTACGCTCCCCCCAAAGCGTTGTCGTACCCTCACCTGGACCCTAAACCGTCCCCGTCCCCTAACCCTAACCCTAGCCCGAACCCTAACCCTAACCCTTCCCCGAAGCCTGACCCTCACCCGTCCCCTAATCCTAACCCGTACGCTGACACTCATCCGCGCCCTCGCACGTACGCTCCCCCTAAAGCGTTGTCGTACCCTCACCTGCCCCCTAAACCGTCCCCGTCCCCTAACCCTAACCCTAGCCCGAACCCTAACCCTAACCCTTCCCCGAAGCCTGACACTCACACGTCCCCTAATCCTAACCCGTACGCTGACACTCACCCACGCCCTCATACGTACGCTCGCCCTAAAGCGTTGTCGTACCCTCACCTGGACCCTAAACCGTCCCCGTCCCCTAACCCTAACCCTAGCCGAACCCTAACCCTAACCCCTCCCCGAAGCCTGACCCTCACCCGTCCCCTAATCCTAACCCGTACGCTGACACTCACCCGCGCCCTCACACGTACGCTCCCCCCAAAGCGTTGTCGTACCCTCACCTGGACCCTAAACCGTCCCCGTCCCCTAACCCTAACCCTAGCCCGAACCCTAACCCTAACCCTTCCCCGAAGCCTGACACTCACCCGTCCCCTAATCCTAACCCGTACGCTGACACTCACCCGCGCCCTCACACGTGCGCTCCCCCTAAAGCGTTGTCGTACCCTCACCTGGACCCTAAACTGTCCCCGTCCCCTAACCCTAACCCTAGCCCGAACCCTAACCCTAACCCTTCCCCGAAGCCTGAACCTCACCCGTCCCCTAATCCTAACCTGTATGCTGACACTCACCCGCGCCCTCACACGTACGCTCCCCCCAAAGCGTTGTCGTACCCTCACCTGGACCCTAAACCGTCCCCGTCCCCTAACCCTAACCCTAGCCCGAACCCTAACCCTAACACTTCCCCGAAGCCTGACCCTCACCCGTCCCCTAATCCTAACCCGTACGCTGACACTCACCCGCGCCCTCACACGTACCTCCCCCCAAAGCGTTGTCGTACCCTCACCTGGACCCTAAACCGTCCCCGTCCCCTAACCCTAACCCTAGCCCGAACCCTAACCCTAACCCTTCCCCGAAGCCTGACCCTCACCCGTCCCCTAATCCTAACCCGTACGCTGACACTCACCCGCGCCCTCACACGTACGCTCCCCCTAAAGCGTTGTCGTACCCTCACCTGGACCCTAAACCGTCCCCGTCCCCTAACCCTAACCCTAGCCCGAACCCTAACCCTAACCCTTCCCCGAAGCCTGACCCTCACCCGTCCCCTAATCCTAACCAGTACGCTGACACTCACCCGCGCCCTCACACGTACGCTCCCCCTAAAGCGTTCTCGTACCCTCACCTGGACCCTAAACCGTCCCCGTCCCCTAACCCTAACCCTAGCCCGAACCATAATCCTAACCCTTCCCCGAAACCTGACCCTCACCCATCCCCTAATCCTAACCCGTACGCTGACACTCAACCGCACCCTCACACGT
Organism: Orcinus orca; assembly: GCF_937001465.1. NCBI lineage: Eukaryota > Metazoa > Chordata > Mammalia > Artiodactyla > Delphinidae > Orcinus > Orcinus orca. The sequence goes on along the minus strand of NW_026043917.1, from coordinate 566,428 downwards.
ACGCTCCCCCTAAAGCGTTGTCGTACCCTCACCTGGACCCTAAACCGTCCCCGTCCCCTAACCCTATCCCTAGCCCGAACCCTAACCCTAACCCTTCCCCGAAGCCTGACCCTCACCCGTCCCCTAATCCTAACCCGTACGCTGACACTAACCCGCGCCCTCACACGTACGCTCCCCCTAAAGCGTTGTCGTACCCTCACCTGGACCCTAAACCGTCCCCGTCCCCTAACCCTAACCCTAGCCCGAACCCTAACCCTAACCCTTCCCCGAAACCTGACCCTCACCCGTCCCCTAATCCTAACCCGTACGCTGACACTCACCCGCGCCCTCACACGTACGCTCCTCCTAAAGCGTTGTCATACCATCACCTGGACCCTAAACCGTCCCCGTCCCCTAACCCTAACCCTAGCCCGAACCCTAACCCTAACCCTTCCCCGAAGCCTGACCCTCAGCCGTCCCCTAATCCTAACCCGTACGCTGACACTCACCCGCGCCCTCACACGTACGCTCCCCCTAAAGCGTTGTCGTACCCTCACCTGGACCCTAAACCGTCCCCGTCCCCTAACCCTAACCCTAGCCCGAACACTAACACTAACCCTTCCCCGAAGCCTGACCCTCACCCGTCCCCTAATCCTAACCCGTACGCTGACACTCACCCGCGCCCTCACACGTACGCTCCCCCCAAAGCGTTGTCGTACCCTCACCTGGACCCTAAACCGTCCCCGTCCCCTAACCCTAACCCTAGCCCGAACCCTAACCCTAACCCTTCCCCGAAGCCTGACCCTCACCCGTCCCCTAATCCTAACCCGTACGCTGACACTCACCCGCGCCCTCACACGTACCTCCCCCCAAAGCGTTGTCGTACCCTCACCTGGACCCTAAACCGTCCCCGTCCCCTAACCCTAACCCTAGTCCGAACCCTAACCCTAACCCTTCCCCGAAGCCTGACCCTCACCCGTCCCCTAATCCTAACACGAACGCTGACACTCACCCGCGCCCTCACACGTACGCTCCCCCCAAAGCGTTGTCGTACCCTCACCTGGACCCTAAACCGTCCCCGTCCCCTAACCCTAACCCTAGCCCGAACCCTAACCCTAACCCTTCCCCGAAGCCTGACCCTCACCCGTCCCCTAATCCTAAACCGTACGCTGACACTCACCCGTGCCATCACACGTACGCTCCCCCTAAAGCGTTGTCATACCCTCACCTGGACCCTAAACCGTCCCCGTCCCCTAACCCTAACCCTAGCCCGAACCCTAACCCTAACCCTTCCCCGAAGCCTGACCCTCACCCGTCCCCTAATCCTAACCCGTACGCTGACACTCACCCGCGCCCTCACACGTACGGTCCCCCCAAAGCATTGTCGTACCCTCACCTGGACCCTAAACCGTCCCCGTCCCCTAACCCTAACCCTAGCCCGAACCCTAACCCTAAACCTTCCCCGAAACCTGACCCTCACCCGGCCCCTATACCTAACCCGTACGCTGACACTCACCCACGACCTCGCACGTACGCTCCCCCCAAAGCGTTGTCGTACCCTCACCTGGACCCTAAACCGTCCCCGTCCCCTAACCCTAACCCTAGCCCGAACCCTAACCCTAACCCTTCCCCGAAGCCTGACACTCACCCGTCCCCTAATCCTAACCCGTACGCTGACACTCACCCGCGCCCTCGCACGTACGCTCCCCCTAAAGCGTTGTCGTACCCTCACCTGCCCCCTAAACCGTCCCCGTCCCCTAACCCTAACCCTAGCCCGAACCCTAACCCTAACCCTTCCCCGAAACCTGACCCTCACCCGTCCCCTAATCCTAACCCGTACGCTGACACTCACCCGCGCCCTCGCACGTACGCTCCCCCCAAAGCGTTGTCGTACCCTCACCTGGACCCTAAACCGTCCCCGTCCCCTAACCCTAACCCTAGCCCGAACCCTAACCCTAACCCTTCCCCGAAGCCTGACCCTCACCCGTCCCCTAATCGTAACCCGTACGCTGACACTCATCCGCGCCCTCGCACGTACGCTCCCCCTAAAGCGTTGTCGTACCCTCACCTGCCCCCTAAACCGTCCCCGTCCCCTAACCCTAACCCTAGCCCGAACCCTAACCCTAACCCTTCCCCGAAGCCTGACACTCACCCGTCCCCTAATCCTAACCCGTACGCTGACACTCACCCACGCCCTCACACGTACGCTCGCCCTAAAGCGTTGTCGTACCCTCACCTGGACCCTAAACCGTCCCCGTCCCCTAACCCTAACCCTAGCCGAACCCTAACCCTAACCCCTCCCCGAAGCCTGACCCTCACCCGTCCCCTAATCCTAACCCGTACGCTGACACTCACCCGTGCCCTCACACGTACGCTCCCCCTAAAGCGTTGTCGTACCCTCACCTGGACCCCAAACCGACCCCGTCCCCTAACCCTAAACCTAGCCCGAACCCTAACCCTAACCCTTCCCCGAAGCCTGACCCTCACCCGTCCCCTAATCCTAACCCGTACGCTGACACTCACCCGCGCCCTCACATGTACGCTCCCCCTAAAGCGTTGTCGTACCCTCACCTGGACCCTAAACCGTCCCCGTCCACTAAACCTAACCCTAGCCCGAACCCTAACCCTAAACCTTCCCCGAAACCTGACCCTCACCCGGCCCCTATACCTAACCCGTACGCTGACACTCACCCACGCCCTCGCACGTACGCTCCCCCCAAAGCGTTGTCGTACCCTCACCTGGACCCTAAACCGTCCCCGTCCCCTAACCCTAACCCTAGCCCGAACCCTAACCCTAACCCTTCCCCGAAGCCTGACCCTCACCCGTCCCCTAATCCTAACCCGTACGCTGACACTCACCCGCGCCCTCGCACGTACGCTCCCCCTAAAGCGTTGTCGTACCCTCACCTGCCCCCTAAACCGTCCCCGTCCCCTAACCCTAACCCTAGCCCGAACCCTAACCTTAACCCTACCCCGAAGCCTGACCCTCACCCGTCCCCTAATCCTAACCCGTACGCTGACACTCACCCGCGCCCTCGCACGTACGCTCCCCCCAAAGCGTTGTCGTACCCTCACCTGGACCCTAAACCGTCCCCGTCCCCTAACCCTAACCCTAGCCCAAACCCTAACCCTAACACTTCCCCGAAGCATGACCCTCACCCTTCCCCTAATCCTAAACCGTACGCTGACACTCATCCGCGCCCTCGCACGTACGCTCCCCCTAAAGCGTTGTCGTACCCTCACCTGCCCCCTAAACCGTCCCCGTCCCCTAACCCTAAACCTAGCCCGAACCCTAACCCTAACCCTTCCCCGAAGCCTGACACTCACACGTCCCCTAATCCTAACCCGTACGCTGACACTCACCCACGCCCTCACACGTACGCTCGCCCTAAAGCGTTGTCGTACCCTCACCTGGACCCTAAACCGTCCCCGTCCCCTAACCCTAACCCTAGCCGAACCCTAACCCTAACCCCTCCCCGAAGCCTGACTCTCACCCGTCCCCTAATCCTAACCCGTACCCTGACACTCACCCACGCCCTCACACGTACGCTCCCCCTAAAGCGTTGTCGTACCCTCACCTGGACCCCAAACCGACCCCGTCCCCTAACCCTAAACCTAGCACGAACCCTAACCCTAACCCTTCCCCGAAGCCTGACCCTCACCCGTCCCCTAATCCTAACCCGTACGCTGACACTCACCCGCGCCCTCACACGTACGCTCCCCCCAAAGCGTTGTCGTACACTTACCTGGACCCTAAACCGTCCCCGTCCCCTAACCCTAACCCTAGCCCGAACCCTAACCCTAACCCTTCCCCGAAGCCTGACCCTCACCCATCCCCTAATCCTAACCCGTACGCTGACACTCACCCGCGCCCTCACACGTACCTCCCCCCAAAGCGTTGTCGTACCCTCACCTGGACCCTAAACTGTCCCCGTCCCCTAACCCTAACCCTAGCCCGAACCCTAACCCTAACCCTTCCCCGAAGCCTGACCCTCACCCGTCCCCTAATCCTAATCCGTACGCTGACACTCACCCGCGCCCTGACACGTACGCTCCCCCCAAAGCGCTGTCGTACCCTAACCTGGACCCTAAACCGTCCCCGTCCCCTAACCCTAACCCTAGCCCGAACCCTAACCCTAACCCTTCCCCGAAGCCTGACCCTCACCCGTCCCCTAATCCTAAACCGTACGCTGACACTCACCCGTGCCATCACACGTACGCTCCCCCTAAAGCGTTGTCATACCCTCACCTGGACCCTAAACCGTCCCCGTCCCCTAACCCTAACCCTAGCCCGAACCCTAACCCTAACCCTTCCCGGAAGCCTGACCCTCACCCGTCCCCTAATCCTAACCCGTACGCTGACACTCACCCGCGCCCTCACACGTACGCTCCCCCCAAAGCGTTGTCGTACCCTCACCTGGACCCTAAACCGTCCCCGTCCCCTAACCCTAACCCTAGCCCGAACCCTAACCCTAACCCTTCCCCGAAGCCTGACCCTCACCCGTCCTCTAATCCTAACCCGTACGCTGACACTCACCGCGCACTCACACGTACGCTCCCCGTAAAGCGTTGTCGTACCCTCACCTGGACCCTAAACCGTCCCCGTCCCCTAACCCTAACCCTAGCCCGAACCCTAACCCTAACCCTTCCCCGAAGCCTGACCCTCACCCGTCCCCTAATCCTAACCAGTACGCTGACACTCACCCGTGCCCTCACACGTACGCTCCCCCTAAAGCGTTCTCGTACCCTCACCTGGACCCTAAACCGTCCCCGTCCCCTAACCCTAACCCTAGCCCGAACCATAATCCTAACCCTTCCCCGAAATCTGACCCTCACCCGTCCCCTAATCCTAACCCGTACGCTGACACTCAACCGCACCCTCACACGTACGCTCCCCCTAAAGCGTTGTCGTACCCTCACCTGGACCCTAAACCGTCCCCGTCCCCTAACCCTATCCCTAGCCCGAACCCTAACCCTAACCCTTCCCCGAAGCCTGACACTCACACGTCCCCTAATCCTAACCCGTACGCTGACACTCACCCGCGCCCTCACACGTACGCTCCCCCTAAAGCGTTGTCGTACCCTCACCTGGACCCTAAACCGTCCCCGTCCCCTAACCCTAACCCTAGCCCGAACCCTAACCCTAACCCTTCCCCGAAGCCTGACCCTCACCCGTCCCCTAATCCTAACCCGTACGCTGACACTCACCCGCGCCCTCACACGTACGCTCCCCCTAAAGCGTTGTCATACCATCACCTGGACCCTAAACCGTCCCCGTCCCCTAACCCTAACCCTAGCCCGAACCCTAACCCTAACCCTTCCCCGAAGCCTGACCCTCACCCGTCCCCTAATCCTAACCCGTACGCTGACACTCACCCGCGCCCTCACACGTACGCTCTCCCTAAAGCGTTGTCGTACCCTCACCTGGACCCTAAACCGTCCCCGTCCCGTAACCCTAACCCTAGCCCGAACACTAACCCTAACCCTTCCCCGAAGCCTGACCCTCACCCGTCCCCTAATCCTAACCCGTACGCTGACACTCACCCGCGCCCTCACACGTACGCTCCCCCCAAAGCGTTGTCGTACCCTCACCTGGACCCTAAACCGTCCCCGTCCCCTAACCCTAACCCTACCCCGAACCCTAAACCTAACCCTTCCCCGAAGCCTGACCCTCACCCGTCCCCTAATCCTAACCCGTACGCTGACACTCACCCGCGCCCTCACACGTACCTCCCCCCAAAGCGTTGTCGTACCCTCACCTGGACCCTAAACCGTCCCCGTCCCCTAACCCTAACCCTAGCCCGAACCCTAACCCTAACCCTTCCCCGAAGCCTGACCCTCACCCGTCCCCTAATCCTAACACGTACGCTGACACTCACCTGCGCCCTCACACGTACGCTCCCCCCAAAGCGTTGTCGTACCCTCACCTGGACCCTAAACCGTCCCCGTCCCCTAACCCTAACCCTAGCCCGAACCCTAACCCTAACCCTTCCCCGAAGCCTGACCCTCACCCGTCCCCTAATCCTAAACCGTACGCTGACACTCACCCGTGCCATCACACGTACGCTCCCCCTAAAGCGTTGTCATACCCTCACCTGGACCCTAAACCGTCCCCGTCCCCTAACCCTAACCCTAGCCCGAACCCTAACCCTAACCCTTCCCCGAAGCCTGACCCTCACCCGTCCCCTAATCCTAACCCGTACGCTGACACTCACCCGCGCCCTCGCACGTACGCTCCCCCTAAAGCGTTGTCGTACACTCACCTGCCCCCTAAACCGTCCCCGTCCCCTAACCCTAACCCTAGCCCGAACCCTAACCCTAACCCTTCCCCGAAGCCTGACCCTCACCCGTCCCCTAATCCTAACCCGTACGCTGACACTCATCTGCGCCCTCGCACGTACGCTCCCCCCAAAGCGTTGTCGTACCCTCACCTGGACCCTAAACCGTCCCCGTCCCCTAACCCTAACCCTAGCCCGAACCCTAACCCTAACCCTTCCCCGAAGCCTGACCCTCACCCGTCCCCTAATCCTAACCCGTACGCTGACACTCATCCGCGCCCTCGCACGTACGCTCCCCCTAAAGCGTTGTCGTACCCTCACCTGCCCCCTAAACCGTCCCCGTCCCCTAACCCTAACCCTAGCCCGAACCCTAACCCTAACACTTCCCCGAAGCCTGACACTCACCCGTCCCCTGATCCTAACCCGTACGCTGACACTCACCCACGCCCTCACACGTACGCTCGCCCTAAAGCGTTGTCGTACCCTCACCTGGACCCTAAACCGTCCCCGTCCCCTAACCCTAACCCTAGCCGAACCCTAACCCTAACCCCTCCCCGAAGCCTGACCCTCACCCGTCCCCTAATCCTAACCCGTACGCTGACACTCACCCGCGCCCTCACACGTACGCTCCCCCTAAAGCGTTGTCGTACCCTCACCTGGACCCCAAACCGACCCCGTCCCCTAACCCTAAACCTAGCCCGAAACCTAACCCTAACCCTTCCCCGAAGCCTGACCCTCACCCGTCCCCTAATCCTAACCCGTACGCTGACACTCACCCGCGCCCTCACACGTACGCTCCCCCTAAAGCGTTGTCGTACCCTCACCTGGACCCTAAACCGTCCCCGTCCCCTAAACCTAACCCTAGCCCGAAACCTAACCCTAACCCTTCCCCGAAGCCTGACCCTCACCCGTCCCCTAATCCTAACGTGTACGCTGACACTCACCCGCGCCCTCACACGTACGCTCCCCCCAAAGCGTTGTCGTACCCTCACCTGGACCCTAAACCGTCCCCGTCCCCTAACCCTAACCCTAGCCCGAACCCTAACCCTAACCCTTCCCTGAAGCCTGACCCTCACCCGTCACCTAATCCTAACCCGTACGCTGACACTCACCCACGCCCTCGCACGTACGCTCCCCCCAACGCGTTGTCGTACCCTCACCTGGACCCTAAACCGTCCCCGTCCCCTAACCCTAACCCTAGCCCGAACCCTAACCCTAACCCTTCCCCGAAGCCTGACCCTCGCCCGTCTCCTAATCCTAACCCGTACGCTGACACTCACCCGCGCCCTCGCACGTACGCTCCCCCTAAAGCGTTGTCGTACCCTCACCTGGACCCTAAACCATCCCCGTCCCCTAACCCTAACCCTAGCCCGAACCCTAACCCTAACCCTTCCCCGAAGCCTGACCCTCACCCGTCCCCTAATCCTAACCCGTACGCTGACACTCACCCGCGCCCTCACACGTGCGCTCCCCCTAAAGCGTTGTCGTACCCTCACCTGGACCCTAAACCGTCCCCGTCCCCTAACCCTAACCCTAGCCCGAACCCTAACCCTAACCCTTCCCCGAAGCCTGACCCTCACCCGTCCCCTAATCCTAACCTGTACGCTGACACTCACCCGCGCCCTCACACGTACGCTCCCCCCAAAGCGTTGTCGTACCCTCACCTGGACCCTAAACCGTCCCCGTCCCCTAACCCTAACCCGAACCCTAACCCTAACCCTTCCCCGAAGCCTGACCCTCACCCGTCCCCTAATCCTAACCCGTACGCTGACACTCACCCGCGCCCTCACACGTACCTCCCCCCAAAGCGTTTTCGTACCATCACCTGGACCCTAAACCGTCCCCGTCCCCTAACCCTAACCCTAGCCCGAACCCTAACCCTAACCCTTCCCCGAAGCCTGACCCTCACCCGTCCCCTAATCCTAACCCGTACGCTGACACTCACCCGCGCCCTCACATGTACGCTCCCCCCAAAGCGCTGTCGTACCCTCACCTGGACCCTAAACCGTCCCCGTCCACTAACCCTAACCCTAGCCCGAATCCTAACCCTAACCCTTCCCCGAAGCCTGACCCTCACCCGTCCCCTAATCCTAAACCGTACGCTGACACTCACCCATGCCATCACACGTACGCTCCCCCTAAAGCGTTGTCATACCCTCACCTGGACCCTAAACCTTCCCCGTCCCCTAACCCTAAACCTAGCCCGAACCCTAACCCTAACCCTTCCCCGAAGCCTGACCCTCACCCGTCCCCTAATCCTAACCCGTACGCTGACACTCACCCGCGCCCTCACACGTACGCTCCCCCCAAAGCGTTGTCGTACCCTCACCTGGACCCTAAACCGTCCACGTCCCCTAACCCTAACCCTAGCCCGAACCCAAACCCTAACCCTTCCCCGAAGCCTGACCCTCACCCGTCCCCTAATCCTAACCCGTACGCTGACACTCACCCACGCCCTCACACGTACGCTCCCCCTAAAGCGTTGTCATACCATCACCTGGACCCTAAACCGTCCCCGTCCCCGTCCCCTAACCCTAGCCCGAACCCTAACCCTAACCCTTCCCCGAAGCCTGACCCTCAGCCGTCCCCTAATCCTAACCCGTACGCTGACACTCACCCGCGCCCTCACACGTACGCTCCCCCTAAAGCGTTGTCGTACCCTCACCTGGACCCTAAACCGTCCCCGTCCCCTAACCCTAACCCTAGCCCGAACCCTAACCCTAACCCTTCCCCGAAGCCTGACACTCACCCGTCCCCTAATCCTAACCCGTACGCTGACACTCACCCGCGCCCTCACACGTACGCTCCCCCCAAAGCGTTGTCGTACCCTCACCTGGACCCTAAACCGTCCCCATCCCAGTCCCCTAACCCTAGCCCGAACCCTAACCATAACACTTCCCCGAAGCCTGACCCTCACCCGTCCCCTAATCCTAACCCGTACGCTGACACTCACCCGCGCCCTCACACGTACGCTCCCCTTATAGCGTTGTCGTACCCTCACCTGGACCCTAAACCGTCCCCGTCCCCTAACCCTAACCCTAGCCCGAACCCTAACCCTAACCCTTCCCCGAAGCCTGACCCTCACCCGTCCCCTAATCCTAACCCGTATGCTGACACTCACCCGCGCCCTCACACGTACGCACCCCCTGAAGCGTTGTCGTACCCTCACCTGGACCCTAAACCATCCCCGTCCCCTAACCCTAACCCTAGCCCGAACCCTAACCCTAACCCTTCCCCGAAGCCTGACCCTCACCCGTCCCCTAATCCTAACCCATACGCTGACACTCACCCGTGCCCTCACACGTACGCTCCCCCCAAAGCGTTGTCGTACCCTCACCTGGACCCTAAACCGTCCCCGTCCCCTAACCCTAACCCTAGCCCGAACCCTAACCCTAACCCTTCCCCGAAGCCTGACCCTCACCCGTCCCCTAATCCTAACCCGTACGCTGACACTCACCCGCGCCCTCACACGTATGCTCCCCCCAAAGCGTTGTCGTACCCTCACCTGGACCCTAAACCGTCCCCGTCCCCTAACCCTAACCCTAGCCCGAACCCTAACCCTAACCCTTCCCCGAAACCTGACCCTCACCCGTCCCCTAATCCTAACCCGTACGCTGACACTCACCCGCGCCCTCGCACGTACGCTCCCCCCAAAGCGTTGTCGTACCCTCACCTGGACCCTAAACCGTCCCCGTCCCCTAACCCTAACCCTAGCCCGAACCCTAACCCTAACCCTTCCCCGAAGCCTGACCCTCACCCGTCCCCTAATCCTAACCCGTACGCTGACACTCATCCGCGCCCTCGCACGTATGCTCCCCCTAAAGCGTTGTCGTACCCTCACCTGCCCCCTAAACCGTCCCCATCCCCTAACCCTAACCCTAGCCCAAACCCTAACCCTAACCCTTCCCCGAAGCCTGACCCTCACCCGTCCCCTAATCCTAACCCGTATGCTGACACTCACCCGCGCCCTCACACGAGCGCTCCCCCTAAAGCGTTGTCGTACCCTCACCTGGACCCTAAACCGTCCCCGTCCCCTAACCCTAACCCTAGCCCGAACCCTAACCCTAACCCTTCCCCGAAGCCTGACCCTCACCCGTCCCCTAATCCTAACCCGTACGCTGACACTCACCCGGGCCCTCACACGTACGCTCCCCCCAAAGCGTTGTCGTACCCTCACCTGGACCCTAAACCGTCCCCGTCCCCTAACCCTAACCCTAGCCCGAACCCTAACCCTAACCCTTCCCCGAAGCCTGACCCTCACCCGTCCCCTAATCCTAACCCGTACGCTGACACTCACCCGCGCCCTCACACGTACCTCCCCCCAAAGCGTTGTCGTACCCTCACCTGGACCCTAAACCGTCCCCGTCCCCTAACCCTAACCCTAGCCCGAACCCTAACCCTAACCCTTCCCCGAAGACTGACCCTCACCCGTCCCCTAATCCTAACACGTAAGCTGCCACTCACCCGCGCCCTCACACGTACGCTCCCCCCAAAGCGTTGTCGTACCCTCACCTGGACCCTAAACCATCCCCGTCCCCTAACCCTAACCCTAGCCCGAACCCTAACCCTAACCCTTCCCCGAAGCCTGACCCTCACCCGTCCCCTAATCCTAAACCGTACGCTGACACTCACCCGTGCCATCACACGTACGCTCCCCCTAAAGCGTTGTCATACCCTCACCTGGACCCTAAACCGTCCCCGTCCCCTAACCCTAACCCTAGCCCGAACCCTAACCCTAACCCTTCCCCGAAGCCTGACCCTCACCCGTCCCCTAATCCTAACCCGTACGCAGACACTCACCCGCGCCCTCACACGTACGCTCCCCCCAAAGCGTTGTCGTACCCTCACCTGGACCCTAAACCGTCCCCGTCCCCTAACCCTAACCCTAGCCCGAACCCTAACCCTAACCCTTCCCCGAAACCTGACCCTCACCCGTCCCCTAATCCTAACCCGTACGCTGACACTCACCCGCGCCCTCGCACGTACGCTCCCCCCAAAGCGTTGTCGTACCCTCACCTGGACCCTAAACCGTCCCCGTCCCCTAACCCTAACCCTAGCCCGAACCCTAACCCTAACCCTTCCCCGAAGCCTGACCCTCACCCGTCCCCTAATCCTAACCCGTACGCTGACACTCATCCGCGCCCTCGCACGTATGCTCCCCCTAAAGCGTTGTCGTACCCTCAACTGCCCCCTAAACCGTCCCCGTCCCCTAACCCTAACCCTAGCCCGAACCCTAACCCTAACCCTTCCCCGAAGCCTGACCCTCACCCGTCCCCTAATCCTAACCCGTACGCTGACACTCACCCGCGCCCTCACACGTACGCTCACCCTAAAGCGTTGTCGTACCCTCACCTGGACCCTAAACCGTCCCCGTCCCCTAACCCTAACCCTAGCCCGAACCCTAACCCTAACCCTTCACCGAAGCCTGACCCTCACCCGTCCCCTAATCCTAACCCGTACGCTGACACTCACCCGCGCCCTCACACGTACGCTCCCCCTAAAGCGTTGTCGTACCCTCACCTGGACCCTAAACCGTCCCCGTCCCCTAAGCCTAACCCTAGACCGAAACCTAACCCTAACCCTTCCCCGAAGCCTGACCCTCACCCGTCCCCTAATCCTAACCCGTACGCTGACACTCACCCGCGCCCTCACACGTACGCTCCCCCCAAAGCGTTGTCGTACCCTCACCTGGACCCTAAACCGTCCCCGTCCCCTAACCCTAACCCTAGCCCGAACCCTAACCCTAACCCTTCCCCGAAGCCTGACCCTCACCCGTCACCTAATCCAAACCCGTACGCTGACACTCACCAGCGCCCTCGCACGTACGCTCCCCCCAAAGCGTTGTCGTACCCTCACCTGGACCCTAAACCGTCCCCGTCCCCTAACCCTAACCCTAGCCCGAACCCTAACCCTAACCCTTCCCCGAAGCCTGACCCTCACCCGTCTCCTAATCCTAACCCGTACGCTGACACTCACCCGCGCCCTCGCACGTACGCTCCCCCTAAAGTGTTGTCGTACCCTCACCTGGACCCTAAACCATCCCCGTCCCCTAACCCTAACCCTAGCCCGAACCCTAACCCTAACCCTTCCCCGAAGCCTGACCCTCACCCGTCCCCTAATCCTAACCCGTACGCTGACACTCACCCGCGCCCTCACACGAACCTCCCCCCAAAGCGTTGTCGTACCCTCACCTGGACCCTAAACCGTCCCCGTCCCCTAACCCTAACCCTAGCCCGAACCCTAACCCTAACCCTTCCCCGAAGACTGACCCTCACCCGTCCCCTAATCCTAACACGTAAGCTGCCACTCACCCGCGCCCTCACACGTACGCTCCCCCCAAAGCGTTGTCGTACCCTCACCTGGACCCTAAACCGTCCCCGTCCCCTAACCCTAACCCTAGCCCGAACCCTAACCCTAACCCTTCCCCGAAGCCTGACCCTCACCCGTCCCCTAATCCTAAACCGTACGCTGACACTCACCCGTGCCATCACACGTACGCTCCCCCTAAAGCATTGTCATACCCTCACCTGGACCCTAAACCGTCCCCGTCCCCTAACCCTAACCCTAGCCCGAACCCTAACCCTAACCCTTCCCCGAAGCCTGACCCTCACCCGTCCCCTAATCCTAACCCGTACGCTGACACTCACCCGCGCCCTCACACGTACGCTCCCCCCAAAGCATTGTCGTACCCTCACCTGGACCCTAAACCGTCCCCGTCCCCTAACCCTAACCCTAGCCCGAACCCTAACCCTAACCCTTCCCCGAAACCTGACCCTCACCCGGCCCCTATACCTAACCCGTACGCTGACACTCACCCACGCCCTCGCACGTACGCTCCCCCCAAAGCGTTGTCGTACCCTCACCTGGACCCTAAACCGTCCCCGTCCCCTAACCCTAACCCTAGCCCGAACCCTAACCCTAACCCTTCCCCGAAGCCTGACCCTCACCTGTCCCATAATCCTAACCCGTACGCTGACACTCACCCGCGCCCTCGCACGTACGCTCCCCCTAAAGCGTTGTCGTACCCTCACCTGCCCCCTAAACCGTCCCCGTCCCCTAACCCTAACCCTAGCCCGAACCCTAACCCTAACCCTTCCCCGAAGCCTGACCCTCACCCGTCCCCTAATCCTAACCCGTACGCTGACACTCACCCGCGCCCTCGCACGTACGCTCCCCCCAAAGCGTTGTCGTACCCTCACCTGGACCCTAAACCGTCCCCGTCCCCTAACCCTAACCCTAGCCCGAACCCTAACCCTAACCCTTCCCCGAAGCCTGACCCTCACCCGTCCCCTAATCCTAACCCGTACGCTGACACTCATCCACGCCCTCGCACGTACGCTCCACCTAAAGCGTTGTCGTACCCTCACCTGCCCCCTAAACCGTCCCCGTCCCCTAACCCTAACCCTAGCCCGAACCCTAACCCTAACCCTTCCCCGAAGCCTGACACTCACCCGTCCCCTAATCCTAACCCGTACGCTGACACTCACCCGCGCCCTCACACGTACGCTCGCCCTAAAGCGTTGTCGTACCCTCACCTGGACCCTAAACCGTCCCCATACCAGTCCCCTAACCCTAGCCCGAACCCTAACCATAACCCTTCCCCGAAGCCTGACCTTCACCCGTCCGCTAATCCTAACCCGTATGCTGACACTCACCCGCGCCCTCACACGTACGCTCCCCCTAAAGCGTTGTCGTACCCTCACCTGGACCCTAAACCGTCCCCGTCCCCTAACCCTAACCCTAGCCCGAACCCTAACCCTAACCCTTCCCCGAAGCCTGACCCTCACCCGTCCCCTAATCCTAACCCGTACGCTGACACTCACCCGCGCCCTCACACGTACGCTCCCCCCAAAGCGTTGTCGTACCCTCACCTGGACCCTAAACCGTCCCCGTCCCCTAACCCTAACCCTAGCCCGAACCCTAACCCTAACCCTTCCCCGAAGCCTGACCCTCACCCGTCCCCTAATCCTAACCCGTACGCTGACACTCACCCGCGCCCTCACACTTACCTCCCCCCAAAGCGTTGTCGTACCCTCACCTGGACCCTAAACCGTCCCCGTCCCCTAACCCTAACCCTAGCCCGAACCCTAACCCTAACCCTTCGCCGAAGCCTGACCCTCACCCGTCCCCTAATCCTAACCCGTACGCTGACACTCACCCGCGCCCTCACACGTACGCTCCCCCCAAAGCGTTGTCGTACCCTCACCTGGACCCTAAACCGTCCCCGTCCCCTAACCCTAACCCTAGCCCGAACCCTAACCCTAACCCTTCCCCGAAGCCTGACCCTCACCCGTCCACTAATCCTAAACCGTACGCTGACACTCACCCGCGCCCTCACACGTACGCTCCCCCTAAAGCGTTGTCATACCCTCACCTGGACCCTAAACCGTCCCCGTCCCCTAACCCTAACCCTAGCCCGAACCCTAACCCTAACCCTTCCCCGAAGCCTGACCCTCACCCGTCCCCTAATCCTAACCCGTACGCTGACACTCACCCGCGCCCTCACACGTACGCTCCCCCTAAAGCGTTGTCGTACCCTCACCTGGACCCTAAACCATCCCTGTCCCCTAACACTAGCGTGAACCCTAACCCTAACCCTTCCCCGAAGCCTTACCTTCACCCGTTCCCTAATCCTAACCTGTACGCTAACACTAACCCGCACCCTCACACGTACGCTCCCCCTAGAGCGTTGTCGTACTCTCACCTGGACCCTAAACCGTCTCACTCCCCTAACCCTCACCTTAGCCCGAACCCTAACCCTAACCCTTCCGCGAAGCCTGACCCTTACACTTCCCCTAATCCTAATCAGTACGTTAACACTAACCCGCGCTCTCACACGTACACTCCCCCTAAAACGTTGTCGTACCCTCACCTGGACCCTGAACCGTCCCCGTCCCCTAACCCTAACCCTAGCCCGAACCCTAATGCTATCCTTTCCCCGAAGCCTGACCGTCACCCGTCCCCTAATCCTAACACGAACGGTAACACTAACCCGCACCCTCACACGTACGCTACCACTAAAGCTTTGTCGTACCCTCACCTGGACCCTAAACCGTCCCGGTCCCCTAACCCTAACCCTAGCCCGAAACCTAACCCTAACACTTCCCCGAAGCCTGACACTCACCAGTCCCGTAATCCTAACCCGTACGCTAACACTAACCCGCGACCTCACATGTACGCTCCCCCTAAGGCGTTGTCGTACACTCACCTGGACCCTACACCGTCCCCGTACCGTAACCCTAACCCTAGCCCGAACCCTAGCCCTAACCCTTACCCGAAGCCTGACCCTCACCCGTCCCCTAATCCTAACTCGTACGCTAACACTAACCCACGCGCTCACACGTACGCTCCCCCTAAAGTGTTGTCTTACCCTCACCTGGACCCTCTACCGTCCCCGTCCCCTAAAGCTAACCCTAGTCTGAACCCTAACACTAACACTTCCCCAAAGCCTGACCCTCACCCGTCCCCTAATCATAACCCGTACGCTAACACTAACCCACGCCCTCACACGTACGCTCCCCCTAAAGCGTTGTCGTACCCTCACCTGGACCCTAAACCATCCCTTCCCCTAACACTAGCCTAAACCCTAACCCTAACACTTCCCCGAAGCCTTACCTTCACCCGTCCCCTAATCCTAACCCGTATGCTAACACTAACCCGCGCCCTCACACGTACGCTCCCCCTAAAGCGTTGTCGTACCCTCACCTGGACCCTAAACCGTCTCAGTCCCCTAACCCTCACCTTAGCCCGAACCCTAACCCTAACCCTTCCGCGAAGCCTGACCCTTACCCGTCCCCTAATCCTAATCAGTACGCTAACACTAACCCACGCCCTCACACGTACACTCCCCCTAAAACGTTGTCGTACCCTCACCTGGACCCTAAACCGTCCCCGTTCCCTAACCCTTGCCCGAACCCTAACCCTAACCCTTCCCCGAAGCATGACCCTCACCCGTCCCCTAATCCTAAACCGTACGCTACCACTAACCCGCGCCCTCACACGTACGCTCCCCCTAAAACGTTGTCGTACCCTCACCTGGACCCTAAACCGTCCCCGTCCCTTAACCCTAACCCTAGCCCAAACCCTAACCCTAACCCTTCCTCGAAGCCTGACCCTCACCCGTCCCCTAATACTAACCCGTAGGCTAACACTAACCCGCGCCCTCACACGT